>NW_006409091.1:67453-68643 GCF_000296735.1 Chrysochloris asiatica
GTATATGGACATGTTGGACTCATCTGACATGTAGCTAGAATTCTTAATATGGACATGTTGGCCTACTCTGCCATGTCGCTAGTCCTCTATATATACACATATTGGACTCATCTACCATGTAGGTAGCTCTCAGTATATCGACATGTTGGACTCAGTAGAAATGTAGCTAGAACACTATATTTAGACCAGATGGACTACTCTGCCATGTAGCTAGCTCCCTGTTTATGGACATGTTGGACTCATCAGCGATGTAGCCAACTCACACTGTATGAACATGTTGGACTACTATGCCATGTAGCTAGCTCTCTGTATATGGACATGTTGGACTACTCTGACATGAAGCTAGCTTTCAATATATGGGCATATTGGACTCATCTTCCTTGTAGCTGATCCTCTATATATACACATGTTGAAGTTACCTTCCATGTAGCTAGCTCTCAGTATATGGACATGTTTGAATAATCAGTCATGTAGGCAGCTCTCTGTGTATGAACATGTTCGACGAATCTGCTTTGTAGCTAGTCCTCTATATTTACACATGTTGGACTCATCTGCCATGTAACTAGTACTCTATATATGGATATGTTGGACTACTCTGCAAATGTAGCTTGCTCTCAGTATATGGACATGTTATACTCATCAGTTATGTAGGCAGCTCTCTGTGTATGAACATGTTGGACTAATCTGCCTTGTTCCTAGTACTCTATATTTGCATATGTTGGACTCATCTGCCATGTAGCTAGTTCTCTATATATGGATATGTTGGACTACTCTGCAATGTAGCTAACTCTCACTATATTGACATGTTGGACTCATTTGACATGTAGCTAGTTCTCTCTATATGGACATTTTGGACTACTCTGCCATGTGGCTTGCTCTCTGTATATAGACATGTTGGATTTATCAGCCATGTATCTAGGTCTCTGTATATGGTCATGTTGGAAAACTCTGCAGTGTTTCTAGCTCTCAGTATATGTACATGTTGGGACTCATGTGTCTTATAACTAGTCCTCCATATGTACACATGTTGGACTTATCTGCCATGTACCAAATACTTTATATGTGGACATATTAGAATCCTCTGTCATGTAGCTAACTCTCAGTACACAGACATGTTGGACTCATCTGCCATGCAGAAATTTCTCTATATGTACACATGTTGGACTCAACTGCCTTGTAGCTAGTACTTT
>NW_006409091.1:69513-69930 GCF_000296735.1 Chrysochloris asiatica
TGTATGAACATGTTTGACTAATTTGCCTTGTAGCTCGTCCTCTATATATACACATGTTGGAATTAGCTGCCATGTATCTAGCTTTCAGTATATGGACATGTTGGACTCCTCTGCCTTGTAGCTGGTCCTCTATATATACACATGTTGGAATTATCTACCCTATAGCTCACTCTCAGTATCTGGACATGTTGGACTCACTGCCATGTATCTCAAACTCTGTATATGGACATCTTGCACTACTCTCCCATGTAGCTACCTCTGTATAGGGACATTTTGGACTCGTCTGCCATGTAGCTAGCTCTCTGTATATGGAAATGTTGGACTAATCAGTCACGTAGCCAGCTCTCTGTGTATGACCATGTTAGACTTATCTGCCATGTAGCTAGTACTCTATATATGGCCATGTTAGACTACTCT
>NW_006409091.1:70325-79897 GCF_000296735.1 Chrysochloris asiatica
ACTCCTCTGCCATGTAGCCGTACTCTATATATGGACGTGTTGGACTACTCTGCCATGTAGCTAACTCTCAGTATATGGATATGTTGGACTCATCTGCCATGTAACTAGTACTATATGCACACATTGGACTATTCTGCCATGTAGCTAGCACTAAATATATGCACATGTTGGAGTTATCTGCCATGTAGCTAGTACTCTGAATATGGACATGTTGGATTACTCTGCCATATAGCTCACTCTCAGAATATGGACACATTGGACTCATCTGCCATGCATGTCGAACTCTGTATATGGACATGTTGCAGTACTCTCCCATGAAGCTACCTCTGTATATGGACATTTTGGGCTCGTTTTCCATTTAGCTACCTCTTTGTATAAGGATATGATGGACTGAACTGCCATATTGGTAGCTCTCTGTATATGCACATGTTGGACTTGTCTGCCATGTAGCTAGCTCTTAGTATATGCACATATCAAACTCATCTGCCTTGTACCTAGTCCTCTATATGTACACATGTCGGGCTCATCTGTCATGTAGCTAATACTCTATATATGGACATGTTTTACTACTCTGCCGGGGAGCTAACTTTCAGCATATGGACATTTTGGACTCATCTGTCATAAAGCCAGTACTCTGTATATGCACATGATGGACTATTCTGCCCTGTAGCTAGCTCTCAGTATATGGACATCTTGGTCTCATCTGCCTTGCAACTATTACTATATATATACATGTTGGGCTTATCTGCCTTGTAACTAGCTCTCAGTATATGGACATGTTGTACTTATTTGCCATGTAGCTAGTACTCTATATATGGCCATGTTAGACTGCTCTGTCATGTAGCTAACTCTCAGTATATGGACAAGTTGGACTCATCTCCCTTGTAGCTAATACTTTGTATATGGACATGTTGGAATAATGTACCATGTAGCTAACTCTCAGTATACGGACATGTTGAACTCATCAGTCATGTAGTCAGCTCTCTGTGTATGAAATTATTGAGTCATCTGCCTTGTAGCTAGTCCTCTATATGTCCACATGTTGGACTCTTCTGCCATGTTGCAGTACTCTATATATGGACATGTTGGACTACTCTGCCATGTAGCTAGCTCTCTGAATATGGACCATTTGGACTCATCATCCATGTAGCCAACTCTCTGTGTATGAACATGTTGGACTCATCTGTCATGTAGATAGCTCTCGGTATATGGTCATGTTGGACTTCTCAGCCATGTAGCTAGGTCTCAGTATATGGACATGTTGGACTCATCTGCCTTATAGCTAGTCCTCTATATGTACACATGATGTACTCATCTGCCATGTAGCTAGTACTCTATATATGGACATGTTGGACTACTCTGCCATGTAGCTAACTCTCAGTATATGGACACATTGAATTCATCTGCCTTGTAGCCAGTATTTACATATACACATGTTGGACTTCGCTGCCATGTAGCTAGCTCTCAGCATATGGACATGTTGGACTTATCTCCCATGTATCTAGTACTCTATATATGGACATGTTGGACTACTCTACCATGTTGCTAACTCTCAGTATATGAACATGTTGGACTCATCTGCCATGTAACTGGTACTGTGTATATGGACATGTTGTACTACTATGCCATAAAGCTAGCTCTCAGTATATGACCACGTTGGACTCATCTGCCTTGCAGTTAGAACTCTGTGTATATGGACATGTTGCACTACTCTCGCATGCAGCTACCTCTGTGTATGGGCATTTTGTACTCGTCTACCATGTAGCTAATACTCTGTACATGGATATCTGGACTGATTGCCATGTAGGTAGCTCTCTGTATATTTTCATATTGGACTTGTCTGCCATGTAGCTAGCTCTCAGTTTATGTACATGTTGTACTCATTAGCCTTGCAGCTAGCTCTCTGTATATGAACTAGTTGGACTGATCTGCCATGTAGGTAGCTCTCTGTATATGAACATATTGGACTTCTCTGCCATGCATAGCTAGTCCTCTATATGTACACATGTTGGACACATCTGCCATTTAGCTTGTTCTCAGTATATAGTCATATTGCACTCATCTGTCATGTAACTAGAATTCTGTATATGGACAGGTTGCACTCCTTCCCCTTTTAGCTACCTCTGTATATGGACATTTTGGACTCGTCTGCCATGTAGCTATTTCTATGTATATGGATATGTTGAACTGATCTGCCATATACATAGCTCTCTGTATATGCACATGATGGACTTGTTTGACCTGTAGGTAGCTCTCAGGATATGGACATGTTGGACTCATCTGCCATGTAGCTAGAACTCTGTATAAGGAAATGTTGCTCTACTCTTCCATGTAGCTATCTCTCTGTATATGGACATTTTGGACTCATCTGCCATGTAGCTAGCTCTCTGTATATGGACTGTTGGACTCATCAGCCACGTAGCCAGCTCACTGTGTGAACATGTTGGACTCATCTGTCATGTAGCTAGTACTGTATATATGGACAGGTTGGACTACTCTGCCATGTAGCTAACTCTCATTATTTGGATATGTGGGATTTGTCTTCCTTGTAGCTACTACTCTGCATAGGGACATGTTGGACTACTATGCCCTGTAGCTAGCTCTCACTATATGAACATGTTTGACTCATCTGCCATGTAGCTTGCTCTCAGCATATGGACATGTTAGACTCATCAGTCATGTAGCCAGCTCTCTGTGTATGAACATGTTGGACTCATCTGCCTTGTAGCTAGTTCTCTATATACGGACATGTTAAACTACTCTGCAGTATACCAAACTCTCAGTATATGGACATGTTGGACTACTCTGCCATGTAGCTACCTCTCTGTATATGGACATGTTGAATTCATCTGCCATGTAGCAAATACTCTGTATATGGACATGTTAGAATACTCTCCCATAGAGCTACCTCTGTATACGGACATTTTAGACTCTTCTGCCATGTAACTATCTCTCTGTATATGGACATGTTGGACTACTCTGCCATGTAGCTAGCTCTCGGTACATGGACATGTTGGACTCGTTAGTCATGTAAGCAGCTCTCTGTGTATGAACATGTTGGACTAATCTCCCTTGTAGCTAGTCCTCTATATGTACACATGTTGGACTCATCTGCCATGTAGCTAGTATTCTATATATGGACATGTTGGACAACTCTGCAACATAGCTAACTGTCAGTATATTGACATGTTGGACTCATTTGCCATGTAGCTACTTCTTTCTATATGGACATGTTGGACTACTCTGCCATGTAGCTAGCTCTCTGTATATGTACATATTAGAATCATGTGTCTTGAAGCTAGTCCTCCATATGTACACATGTTGGACTCATTTGCCATGTAGTTAGTACTTTATATATGGGCATATTGGAATACTCTGCTATGAAGCTAACACTCAGTACATAGACATGTTGGACTCATCTGCCATGTAGCTAGTACTCTATATATACACATGTTGGACTACTCTGACATGTAGCTAGCTCTCAGTATATGGACATGTTGGACTTATCTGCCATGTAGTTAGTACTCTATATATATATATATTCATTTTGGACTACTCTATTATGTGGCTAACTCTCAGTATATGGACATGTTCGACTCATCTGCCATGTAGATAGTACTCTGTATGTCGACATGTTGTACTAGTTGCCATATAGCTAGCTCTCAGTATATGGACACGTTGGACTCATCTGCCATGTAGCTATAACTCTGTGTATGGACATGTTGCACTATGCTCGCATGTAGCTACCTCAGTATGCGGACATTTTGTACTCGTCTGCCATGTAACTAGCTCTCTGTACATGGATATGTGAACTGATTTCCATGTAGGTAGTTCTCTGCTTATGATCATATTGGACTTGTCTGCCATGTAGCTAGCTCTCAGTATTTAGACGTGTTGGACTCATTAGCCATGTAGCTAGCTCTCTGTATATCGACTTGTTGGACTGATCTGCCATTATGGTAGCTCTCTGTATATGAACATATTGGACTTCTCTGCCATGTAACTAGCTTTCTGTATATGGAAACGTTGGACTCATCAGCCATGTAGTCAGTTCTCTCTGTATGAACTTGTTGGACTCATTTGCCTTGTACCTGGTCCTCTATATATATACATGTTGAAGTTATCTCTTATGTAGCTAGCTCAAAGTATATGGACATGTTGGAATCATCTGCCATGTTGCTAGTCCACTATATATACACATGTTAGACTTCTCTGCCATTTAGCTAGCTCTCAGTATATGGACATGTTGGACTCATCTGCCATGTAGCTAGTACTGTATATATGGACATGTTGGACTACTCTCCCGTGTTAATAGCTCTCAGTATATGCACATGTTGAACTCATCTGCCATGAAGCTAGAACTCTGTATATGAACATGTTGCACTACTCTGCCACGTAGCCAGCTC
This sequence comes from Chrysochloris asiatica, assembly GCF_000296735.1. NCBI lineage: Eukaryota > Metazoa > Chordata > Mammalia > Afrosoricida > Chrysochloridae > Chrysochloris > Chrysochloris asiatica. Next base: position 74,732 of record NW_006409091.1, read on the forward strand.
TCTCTGTAGAACATGTTGGACTCATCTGCCTTGAAGCTAATCTTCTTTATATACACATGTTGGAATAATCTGTCAAGTAGCTAGCTCTCATTATATAGACATTTTCGACTCATCTGCCATGTAGCTAGTAGACTATATATGGACATGTTGGACTCATCTTCCTTGTAGATAGCTCTCAGGATATGGATAAGTTGGACTCATTAACCATGTAGCTAGCTCTCTGTATATGGACTTGTTGGACTCATCAATCATGTAGCCACTCCTCTCTATATATACATGTTGGACTTATCTGACATGTAGCTAGCTCAAAGTATATGGACATGTTGGTCTCATCTTCCATATAGCTAATACTCTATATATGGACATTTTGGACAACTCTGCCATGTGAGTAGCTCTCAGTATATGGACATGTTGGACTCATCTGCCATGTAGCTAGTACTCTATATATGGCCATGTTGGACAACTCTGCCACGTCACTAGCTCGCAGTATATGGACATGTTGGACTCATCTGCCATATATCTAGAACTCTGTATTTGGACATGTTGGACTACTCTGCCATGTAGCTTTCTCTCTGTATATAGACACATGGGACTCATCTGTCTTGTAGCTAGAACTCTGTATTTGGAAATGTTGCACTTCCCTGCCATGTAGCTACCTCTCTGTATATGGACAGTTTGGAATCGTTTGCATTGTAACTAGCTCTCTGTACATGGATATATTGAACTGATCTGCCATGTAGGTAGCTCTCTCTATATGAACATATTTGACTTGTTTGCCATGAAGGTACCCTCAGTGTATGAACACGTTGGAAACATCTACCATGTAGCTACAACTCTGTATATGGACATGTTTGATTACTCCGCCATGTAGCTAGTTCTCAGTATATGGATATGTTGGACACATCTATGATGTAGCTAGAACTCTATATAAAAATGTTGCACTACCCTGCCATGTAGCTAGCTTTCTGTATATAGACATTTTGGACTCTTCTGCCATGTAGTTAGCTCGCTGTACATGAAGATGTTGGACTGATCTCCCAAGTAGGTAGATCTCTGTATATGAACATATTGGAGTTGTCTGCCATGTAGCTAACTCTCGTATATAGACATGTTGGACTAATCTGCTATGTAGCTAGTACACTATATATGGACATGTTGGTCTACTCTTCATTGTAGCTAGCTCTCAGTATATGGATTCATCTGCTTTGTAACTAGAGCCCTGTATATGGAAATGTTGAACTACCGTGCCATGTAGCTAACTCTCTTTATATGGACAATTGGACTCATCTGCCTTTTTACTAGAATTATGTATAATGAATTGCTGCACTAACCTTCCCTGTATCTTGCTCTTGGTATATGGACATTTTGGACTCATCTGCCATGTAAATAGCTCTCTGTACATAAACATATTGGACTTGTCTGCCATGTAGCTATGTCTCAGTATATGCACATGTTGTAGTCATCTGCCATGTAGCTAGTACCCTGTATATGGACATGTTGGACTGATCTGCCATGTAGCTAGCTCTCAGTATATGGACAAGTTGGATTCACCTGCCTTGTAGCTAGAACTCTGTATATGGAAATGTTGCACTACCCTGGCATGAAGCTAGGTCTCTGTATACAGATAAGTTGGACTCATCTGTCATGTAGGTAGTACCCTGTATATGGACATGTTGCACTACCATGCCATATAGCTAGCTCATTGTATATAGACAAGTTGGACTTATCTGCCCTGTAGCTAGAACTATGTATAAAAATATTTCACTAACCTAACATGCAGCTACCTCTCTGTATATGGACATTTTGGACTCGTCTAACATGTAACTAGCTCTCTGTACATGGATATGTTGGACTGTTCTGCCAAGTAGGTAGCTCTCTGTATATAAGCATATTGGACTTGTCTGTCATGTGGCTATCTCTAAGTATATGGATATGTTGGACACATATGCCATGAGCTAGAATTCTATATATGGAAATGTTGCACTACTCTGCCACATAGCTAGTTCTATGTATATACAAGTTGAACTCATCTGACTTGTAGCTAGAACTCTGTAGATGGAAATGTTGCACTACCCTGCCATGTTTCTAGCTCTCTGTATATGGACATTTTGAACTCGTCTGCCATGTAGCTAGCTCTCTCTACCTGGATATGTTGGACTAATCTGCCTAGTAGGTAGCTCTCTGTATATGAACATATTGAAATTGTCTGCCATGAAGCTAGCACTCAGTATATCGACATGTTGGACTCATCTGCCATCTAGCTAGTTTCCTGTATATGGACATGTTGGACTGATCTGCCATGTAGCAAGCTCTCAGTATATGGACAAGTTGGACTCACCTGCCTTGTAGCTAGAACTCTACAAATGGAAATGTTGCACTACTCTACATATGGAAATGTTGCACTACTCTGCCATGAAACTAGGTCTCTGTATACAGATAAGTTGGAGACATCTGCCATGTAGGTAGTACCCTGTATATGAACATGTTGCACTATCCTGCCATATAGCTAGCTCACTGTATATAGACAAGTTGGACTTATCTGCCTTGTAGCTAGAACTCTGTATAAAAATATTTTACTAACATTCCATGCAGCTACCTCTCTGTATATGTACATTTTGGACGCATCTACCATGTAACTAGCTCTCTGTACATGGATATGTTGGACTGCTCTGCAAAGTAGGTAGCTCTTTGTTTATGAACATATTGGAATTGTCTGTCATGTAGCTACCTCTCAGTATATGGATATGTTGGACACATCTGCCATGTAGATAGAACTCTGTATATGGTAATGTTGCACTACTCTGCCATGTAGCTATGTCTCTGTATATGGACAAGTTGGACTTATCTGTCTTGTAGCTGGAACTCTGCATATGGTAATGTTGCACTACCCTGCCATGTAGCTAGCTCTCTATATGGACATTTTGGACTTGTCTGCCATGCAGCTAGCTCACTGTACATGGATATGGTGAACTGATCTGCCAAGTAGTTAGCCCTTTGTATTTGAACATATTGGACTTGTCTGCCATGTAACTATCTCTCAGTATATGGACATTTTGTACTCAACAGCCAGGTAGCTAGTACCCTGTATATGGACATGTTGCACTATTCTGGCATGTAGCTAGCTCCCAGTATATAGAAAAGTTGGACTCATCTGCCTTGTAGCCAGAATTCTGTATATGGAAATGTTTCACTACCCTGCCATGTCACTAGCTCTCTGTATATGGACATTTTGGACTCGTCTGCCATGTAGCTAGCTCTCTGAACATGGGTATATTGGACTGATCGCCCATGTAGGTAGCTCTCTGCATAAGAACATATTTGACTTGTCTTCCATTTAGGTAGCTTAAGTGTATGGACATGTTGGAAACATCTGCATTTAGCTACAACTCTGTATATGGTTATGTTTGACTATTCTGCCATGTAGCTAGTTCTCAGTATATGGACATGTTGGACACATCAGTCATGTAGCTAGAACTCTGTATATGGAAATGTTGCACTTACCTGCCATGTAACTAGCTTTCTGTATATGGACATTTTTGACTATTCTGCCATGCAGTTAGCTCACTGTAAATGGATATGTTGGACTGATCTCCCAACTAGTTAGCTCTCTGTATATGAACATATTGGACTTGTCTGCCATGTAGCTAGCTCTCAGTACATAGACATGTTGGGCTCATCTGCAATGTAGCTAGAACTCTGTATACGGAAATGTTGCACTACTCTGCCATGGATCTAGCTCTCTGTATATCTACCTTTTGGACTTGTCTCATATATAGCTAGCTTTATGGGGACGTATGTTTTGGTTTGATCTCTCATGTAGCTTTCTCTCAGTATATGAACACGTTATACACGTCTGCCACATAGCTAGAACTCTTTATATGGAAATGTTGCACTACCCTGTCATGTAGGTAGCTCTCTGAATATGAACATTTTGGACTTGTCTGCCATGTATATAGCTCTCAGTATATGGACATGTTGGACTCATCTTCCATATAGCTCGAACTCTGTATATGGAAGTGTTGCACTACTCTGCCATATAGTTAAATCACTATATATAGAAAATTTGGACTCATCTGCCTTGTAGCTAGAACTCTGTATATGGAAATTTTGCACTGCTCAGCCATGTAGCTACCTCTCTCTATATTGACATGCAGGACTATCAGCCTTTTAGCTATCCCTCTAAAAATAAAAATGTTGGACTCAACTGTCATGTAGTTTACTCTCTGTATATGGACATGTTGGACTCATATGCATGTAGATAGTACTCTGTATATAGATATGTTGCACTAACCTGCCATGTAGCTATTTCCCTGTTTATGGACATTTTAGACTCATCTGCCATGTAGCTAGCTCTCTGTATTTAGACAAGTTGGACTCATCTGCTTTGTCGCTCGAATTCTGTATATGGAAATGTAGCACTACCCTACCATGTAGCTCACTCTCTGTATATAAGCATATTTGACTTTTCTGCCATGTAACTATCTCTCAGTATATGGACATGTTTGACTCATCAGCCGGGTAGCTATTACACTGTATATGGGTGTGTTGCAATATTCTGCCATGTAGCTAGCTCTCTGTATATAGAAAAGTTGGACTTATCTGCCTTGTCGCTTGAACTCTTTATATAGAAATGTTGCACTATCATGCCATGTAACTAGCTCTCTGTATATGGACATTTTGGACACGTCTACCATGTAGCTAGCTCTCAGTACATGGATATGTTGGACTGATCTTCCAAATAGGTAGCTTTCTGTATATGAACATATTGGACTCATCTGCCATGTAGCTACAAGCCTGTATATGGACTTCTTGGACTACTCTGCCATGTAGCTACCTCTCTGTGTATGGACACGTTGTACACATCTGCCATGTAGCTAGAACTCTGTATATGGAAATGTTGCACTACACTGCCATGTAGCAAGCTCTCTGTATATGAACATGTTGGACTTGTCTTCCGTGTAGCTAACTCTCAGTATTTGGAGATAATGGACTCATTAGCCTGGAACTAGTATACTTTATATGGACATGATGGACTACTCTATCATGTAGCTAGCTCTCAGTATATGGACATTTTGGACACAGCTATCATGTAGCTTGTTGATGTTGTTAAGTGCCATCAAGTGGGTTCCGACCCATAGCGACCCTGTACAGGGTTTCCGAGGGTGT
>NW_006409091.1:80126-96137 GCF_000296735.1 Chrysochloris asiatica
CTAGAACTCTGTATTTGGACTTGTTGGACTACTCTGCCATGTAGCTATCTCTCTGTATATAGACAAGTTGGACTCATCTCCCTTGTAGCTAGAACTCTGTATATGGAAATGTTGCACTACCCTGCCCTGTAGCTAGCTCTCTGTGTATAGAAAAGTTGGATTAATCTGCCTTATAGTTAGAACTCTGTATATAGAAATGTAGCAATACACTGCCATGCAGCTAGCTCTCTGTATATGGGCATTGTGGATTTGTCTGTTTTATAGCAAGAACCGGTTATATGGAAATGTTGCACTACCCTTACATGTAGCTTGCTCTCTGTTGTTGTTGTTATGTGACATCAAGTCAGTTCCAGCCCATAGCGACCCTGTATAGGGTTTCCAAGGCGGTAAATCTTTACAGGAGTAGAAAGCCTCATCTTTTTCCCACAGTGCAGCTGGTAGTTTCAAACCGGTGACCTTAAGGTTTGCAGCCCGATTTGTAACCACTACGCTACCAGAGCACTCTGTATTTGAACATAATAGATTTGTATGCCAAGTAGCTTGAACTCTGCATATGGGCATGTTGGACTACTTTGCCATGTAGCTAGTTCTCTGTATATAGACAGTATGGACTCATCTGCCTTGTAGCTAGAACTCTGTATATGGAAAAGTTACACAACCCTGCCATGTACTAGCTCTCTGTATATGGACATTTTGACTCATATGCCATATAGCTATCTTTCAGTACATGGACACGTTGGACACATCTGCCATGTAGCTAGCTCTCTGAATATGGACATTTTGGTCTCATATGCCATGAAGCTAGCTCTCTTTACATGGACTGATCTAACAAGTAGGTAGCTCTCTGTATATGAACATTTTGTACTTGTCTGCCACGTAGGTAGCTCTCAGTATATGGACATGTTGGACTCATCTGCCAGGTAGCTAGTTCCCTGTATATGCACATGTTGCACTATTCTGCCATGTAGCTAGCTCTCTGTATATAGACAAGTTGGACTCATCTGCCTTGTCACTCGAACTCTGTATATGGAAATGTTGCACTCCCCTTCCATGTAGCTACCTCTCTGTATATGAGCATATTCGGCTTGTCTGCATTGTAGCTACCTCTCAGCATACAGACATGTTGAACCCATCTGCCATGTAGCTAGTACCCTGTATATCGTAATTTTCGACTTGTCTGTCATGTAGCTTGTTTTAAGTATATCGACATGTTGTACTCATCTGCCATGTAGCTAATACCCTGTATATGGTTGTTTTGGACTCTTCTGTCATGTAGCTGGCTTTCAGTATATGGAAATGTTGGAGTCATCGGCCTTGTACCAAATACCCTGTATATGGACATGTTGGACTGATCTGATATATAGTTAGAATTCTGTATATGGAAATGTTGCACTACCCTGCATTGTCGATAGCTCTCTGTATATGGACGTTTTGGACTCATCTGCCTTGTAGCTATAACTCTGTATATGGAAATGTTTCACTACCCTGCCATGTCACTAGCACTCTGTATATAGACAAAGTTGGACTCATCTGCCTTGTAGCTAGTACTCTGTATATGAAAATGTTGCACTGCCCTGCCATGTAGGTGGCGCTCTGTATATGGACATTTAGGACTTGTTTACCATGTAGCTAGCTCTCTGGACATGGATATGTTGGATTGATCTGCCAAGTAGGTAGCTGTCTGTATATGAACATACTTGACTTGTCTGCCATGTAGTTAGCTGTCAGTATATGGACATATTGGACTCATCTGCCATGTAGCTAGTAGCCTGTATATGGGCTTTTTGGAATACTCTTCCATGTAGCTACCTCTCAGTATATGGACTAGTTGGACACATCTTTCATGTATCTGGAACTCTGTAAATGGAAATGTTGCACTACCCTGTCATGTGGCAAGCTCTCTGTATATGAACGAATTGGACCTGTCTGCCATATAGCTAACTCTCAGTATATGTACGTGTTGGACTCATTAGCCTGTAACTAGTACTCTTGATACGGAAATATTTTACTACTCTGACTTGTAGCTAGCTCTCAGTACATAGACTTGTTAGACACATGTATCATGTAGCTAGAACTCTGTATATGGACATGTTGGAATACTCTGCCATGTAGTTATCTCTATATAGACAAGTTGGACTCATCTGCCTTGTAGCTAGAACTCTGTATTTGGAAATATTACACTATCAAGCCATGTAGCTAGCTCTCTGTATATAGATAAGTTGGATTAATCTGCCATGTAGTTAGAACCCTGTATATAGAAATGTAGCAATTCCCTGCCATACAGCTAGCTCTCTGTACATGGGCATTTTGGACTTGTGTATATGCACATGGTGCACTACCCTGCCATGTAGCTAGCTCTCTGTATATGGATATTTTGGACTCGTCTTCCATGTAGCAAATCTCAGTATATGGACATGTTGGAGTCATCTTCCTTGTAGCTAGTACCCTGTATATGGACATGTTGTACTACCCTGCCATGAAGCTAGCTCTCAGTATATGGACTCGTTGGACACATCTGCCATGTAGGTAGAATTCTGTAAATGGAAATGTTGTAATACCCTGCCGTGTAGCTAGCTGTCTTTATATGAACATAATGGATTTGTCTGCCAAGTAGCTTGAACTATGCATATAGACATGTTGGACTACTTTGCATGTAGCTAGCTCTCTGTATATAGACGCTATGGACTATTATGCCTTGTTGCTAGAACTCTGTATATGGAAAAGTTACACAACCCTGTCATGTAGCTACCTCTCTGTATATGGACATTTTGGACTCATCTGCCATGTAGCTATCTCTCAGTATATGGACATGTTGGACACATCTGCCATGTAGCTAGCTCTCTGTACATGGATATGTTGGACTGATCTGCCAAGTACATAGCTCTCTGTATATGAACATATTGGATTTGTATGCCATGTAGCTAGCTCTCAGTATATGGAAATGTTGAACTCATCAGCCAAGTAACTAGTACCCTGTAGACGGATATGTTGGAATGATCTGCCATATTGGGAGCACTCAGTATATGGACAAGTTGGACTCATCTGCCATGTAGCTAGTATCCTGTATGTGGATATGTTGTACTACTCTGACATGTAGTAAGCTCTCAGTATATGGACACATAGGACACATCTGTCATTTAGCTAGAATTCTGTATATGGAAATGATGAACTACTCTGCCATTTAGCTAGCTCTCAGTATATGGACAAGTTGGACCCATCTACCTTTTTACTAGAACTCTGTATAATGAAATGTTGCACTACCCTGCTCTGTAGCTAGCTCTAGGTATATGGACATTTTGGACTCGTCTGCCATGTAGTTGGATTGATCTGTCAAGTAGGTAGCTCTCAGTATAGGAACATATTGGACTTGTCTGCCATGTAGCTAGCTCTCAGTATATGGACATGTTGGACTCCTCTGCCATGTAGCTAGTACCCTGTATATGGACATGTTGGACTGATCTGACATATAGCTAGCTCTCAGTATATGAGCATTTTGTACTTGTCTGCCATGTAGCTTGAACTCTGCATTACGACATGTTGGACTACTTTACCATGTAGCTAGTTCTCTGAATGAAGACACTATGGACTCATCTGCTTGTAGCTAGAACTCTATATATGGAAAAGTTACACAACACTGCCATATAGATAGCTCTCTGTATATGGACATGTTGGACTTGTCTGCCATGTAGATAGCTCTCAGTATATGGACACGTTGCATACATCTGCCATGTAGCTAGAACTCTGTATATGATAATGTTGCACTACTCTGCCATGTCGCTAGCTCTCTATATATGGACATTTTGGACTTGTCTGTCATGAAGCTAGCTCTCTTCACATGAATATGTTGGACTGATCTGACAAGTAGTTAGCTCTCTGTATATGAACATTTTGGACTTGTCTGCCACATAGCTAGCTCTCAGTATATGGACATGTGGGACACAACTGCCAGGTAGCTAGTACACTGTATATAGACATGTTACACTATTCTGCCATGTAGCTTGTTCTCTGTATATAGACAAGTTGGATTCATCTGCCTTGTCGCTCGAATTCTGTATATGGAAATGTTGCACTACCCTTCAATGTAGACAGCTCTCTCTATATGAACATGTTGATATTGTCTGCCATGCAGGTAGCTCTCTGTATATGGACATTTTGGACTCATCTGCCTTGTAACTAGAACCGTGTATATGGAAATGTTGCACTACCCTCCATGTAGCTAGCTCTCTGTATATGGACATTTTGAACTCGTCTTCCATGTATCAACTCTCAGTATATGGACATTTTGGACTCATCTGCCATGTAGCTAGTACCCTGTATATGGACATGTTGCACTATTCTGGCATGTAACTAGCTCTCTGTATAGAGACAAGTTGGACTGATCTGCCTTGTAACTCGAACTCTGTGTATGGAAATGTTGTACTACCCTGTCATATAGCTAGCTCTCTGTATATGCACATTTTGAACTTGTCTGCCATGTAGCTAGCTCTCAGTATATGGACATGTTAAACTCATCTGCCATGTAGCTAGTACCCTGTATATTGTCATTTTGTATTCGTCTGCCATGTAGCTAGATTTCAGTATATGGAAATGTTGGACTCATCTGCCATGAAGCAAATACACTGTATATGGACATGTTGGACTCATTTGCCATGTAGTTAGCTTTCAGTATATGGATAAGTTGTACACATCTGCCATATAGCTAGTGTATATGGAAACGTTGCACTTACCTGCCATGTAGCTAGCTCTCTGCATATGGACATTTTGTAGTACTCTGTATTGTAGCCAGAACTCTGTACATGGAAATGTTGCACGGCATTGTACCAAGCTTTCTGTATATGGACATTTTGGACTCGTTTGCCTTGTAGCTAGAACTCTGTATGTGGAAATGTTACACTACACTGCCATGTAGCTACCTCCCTATATGTGGACATTTTGGACTTGTATGCCATATAACTAGCTCTATGTATATGAATATGTAGGAATGATCTGCCAAGTAGGTAGCTCTCTGTATATGAACATATTGGACATGTCTGCCATGTAGCCAGCTCTCAGAATATGGACATATTGCACTCATCTGCCATGTAGCTAATACCCTGTATATTAACATTTTGTACTACTCTGCCATGTAGCTAGCTCTCAGTATATGGACTTGTTGGACACATCTGCCATGTAGATAGAACTCTGTATATGGAAATGTTACACTACTCTGCCATCTACCTATCTCATTATATGGACATTTTTTAATCATCTGCCATGTAGCTAGCTCTCTGTACATGGATATGTTGAACTGATTTGCCATGTAAATAGCTCTCTTTATAAGAACATATTGGACTTGTCTGCCAAGCAGCTAGCTCTCTGTATATGTCCATGTCAGAGTCATCAGCCGTGAATCCAGATCTCTCTGTATGAACATTTTGGACTCATCTGCCTTTTAGCTACTCCTCTATATATACACATGTTAGAATCATCTGCCATGTAGCTAACTCCCAGTATATGGACAGGTTGTATTCATCTGTCATGTAGCTAGTACTCTGTTTATGGACATGGACTTCTCTGGCATGTGAGTGGCTCTCTGTATATGGACATGTTGGACTCATCTGCCATGTATCTAGAACTCTGTATATGGAAATGTTGCACTACTCTGGCATGTAGCTAGCTCTCTGTATATAGACATGTTGGACTCAACAGCCATGTTGCCAGCTCTCTCTGTATGAACATATTGGACTCATCTGCCTTGGAGCTAGTCCTCCACATATACACATGATGGACTCATCTGCAATGTAGCTTTCTCTCAGTATATGGACATGTTGGACTCATCTGCCATGAAGTTAGTACTCTGTATATGGACATGTTGGAATATGCTGCCATGTAGCTACCTCTCAGTATATGGACATATTGGGCTCATATGACATGCAGCTAGAACTCTGTATATGGAAATGTTGCACTACTCTGCTGTGTAGCTAACTCTCTGTATATGGACATGTTGTACTACTCTGCAGCACAGCTAGCATTCTGTATATGGACACGTTGTACTCAAATGCCATGTACCTTGAACTCTGTATATGGAAATGTTGCACTACCCTGCCATCTAGCTACCTCTATATACGGACATTTTGGACTTTTCTGCCATGTAGCTAGCTCTCTGTGGATGGATATGTTGAACTGATCTGACATGTAGATAGCTCTCTTTATGAACCTATTGTACGTGTCTGCCATGAACATGTTGGAGTCATCAGCCATGTAGCCAGCTCTCTCTGTATGAACATGTTGGACTCATCTGCCTTGTATCTAGTCCTCTCTATATACACACATTGGACTCATGTCATGCAGGTAACTCTCAGTATATGGTCATGTTGGGCTCATCTGCCTTGTAGCTAGTCCTCTTCATATACACCTGTTGGACTCATCTGTCATGTAGCTACCTCTCAGTACATGGACATGTTGGACTCATCTGCCATGGATCTAGTATTCAGTATATGGAAATGTTGCATTATTCTGCCATGTAGCTATCGTTCAGTAGATGGACATGTTGGACTCATATGACATGCAGCTAGAACACTTTCTATGGAAATGTTGCACAACTCTGCCATGTAGCTAACTCTCTGTGTATGGATATGTTCGAATAATCTGCCATGTAGGTAACTCTCTGTATATGAACATATTGGACTTGTCTGCCATGTAGCTAGCTCTCTGTATATGGACATGTTGGACTCATCAGGGATGTAATGAGCTCTTTGTGTATGAACATGTTGGACTCATCTGCTTGTAGCTACTCCTCTATATATACACATCTTGGACTCATCTGCCATGTAGCTAACACTCAGTATATGGACATATTATACTACTCTGCCATGCAGCTAGCTCTCAGTATATGGACATGTTGGGCTCAATTGCCATGTAGCTAGAACTCTGTATATGGAAATGTTGCACTACTCTGCCATCTAGCTATCTCTGTATATGGACATTTTTTAGCCGTCTTCCATGTAGCTAGCTCTTTTTGCATGGATATGTTGGACTGATTTGCCATGTAGATAGCTCTCTCTATATGAACATGTTGATATTTTCTGCCATGTAGGTAGCTCTCTGTATATGGACATGTTGGACTCATCTGCCTTGTAGCTACTCCTCTATATATACGCATGTTGGACTCATCTGAGATCTAGCTAACTCCCAGTATATGGACATTTTGGACTCGTCTATCATGTAGCTAGTTCTCTCTGCATGGATATGTTGGACTGATCTGCCATGTAGGTAGCTCTCTGTATATGAACATATTGCACTTGTCTGCGATATAGCTAGGTCTCTGTATATGGACATTTTGGATTCATCAGCCATGTAGCTAGTTCTCTCTATATGAACATGTTGGAATCATCTTCCTTGTAGTTACTCCTCTATATATAAACTCGTTAGTCTTATCCTATATGTAGCTAACTGTCAGTTTATGTTCATGTTGGACTCATCTACCATGTAGTAGTACACTGTATATGCCCATGTTGGACTACTGTGACATTTAAGTCACTCTCTGTATATGGACTTGCCTGTCATGTAGCTAGCTCTCTGTATAAGGACACGTTGGAGACATCTGCCATGTAGCTCAAAGTCTGTATAAGGAGATGTTGCACTACTCTGCCATGTAGGTAGCTCTCTGTATATGAACATATTGGACGTGTCTGCCATGAAGCTAGCTCTCTGTATATGGACATGTTGACCTCATCAGCCATGGAACCAGTTCTCTCAGTATGAACACGTTGGACTCATGTACCTTGTAGCTAGTCCTCTATATATACACATGTTGGACTCATCTGACCTGTATCTAACTCACAGTATATGGACATGTTGGACTCAGCTACCAAGCAGCAAGTACTCTGTATATGGACAAGTTGGAGTACTCTGCCATGTAGCTTGCTCACAGTATATGGACATGTTGGCCTCATATGCAATGTAGCTAGAAATTTGTATATGGAAATGTTGCACTACCCTGCCATGTAGCTATCTCACAGTATATGGACATTTTGGACTCGTCTGCCATGTAGCTAGCTCTCTGTGCATGGATATGTTGGACTGATCTGCCAAATATTTTGCTCTCTGTATATGAACATATTGGACTTTTCTGCCATGTTGCTAGCTCTCTGTATATGAACATGTTGGACTCATCAGCCATGTAGCCAGATCTGTCTGTTAAAACATGTTGGACTTATCTGCCTTGTAGATAGTCCTCTATATATACACATTTTGGACTCATCTGCCATGTAGCTAACTCTCAGTATATGGACATGTTGGGCTCATATGACATGTAGCTAGTACACTGTATATGGACATGTACTCATCTGCCATGTAGCTCGAACTCTGTATTTGGAATTGTTGCACGACTCTGCCATGTAGCTATCTCTCTGTATATGGACATTTTGGACTCTTCTGCCATGTAGCTAGCACTCTGTGCATGGATATGTTGGACTTATCTGACAGATAGGTATCTCTCTGCATACAACTATATTGGACTTGTCTGCCATATAGCTAGCTCTCTCTATATGGACATGGTGGACTCATCAGCCATGTAGCCATCTCGCTCTTTATGAACATGTTGGACTCATTTGCCTTGTAGCTAGTCCTCTATATATACAAATGTTGGACTCATCTGCCATGTAGCTAGTACTCTGTATATGAAATGTTGGAAGACTCTGCCATGTAGCAAGCTCTCTGTATATGGACATTTTGCACTCGGCTCCCATGTAGCTAGCTTAATGTGCATGGATATGTTGGACTGATCTGCCATGTAGCTAGAACATATTAGACAATTCTGCATAGTAGCTAGCTTTCTGTATATGGACATGTTGGACTCATCAGCTATATATTCAGCTCTCTCTGTATTAACATGTTGGACTCATCTGTTTTGTAGCTAGATCTCTATATATACACATGTTGGACTCACCTGCCATGTAGCTTGAACTCTGTATATGGACAATTTGCATTACTCTGCCATATAACTAGCTCTTTGTATATGGGCATTTTGGACTCGTTTGCCATGTAGCTAGCTCTCTGTGCATGGATATGTTGGACTGATCTCACATAAAGGTATCTCTCTGTATATGAACATATTGGATTTGTCTGCCATATAGCTAGATCTCTGTATATGGTTATGTTGGACTCATCAGCCATGTAGCCATCTCTCTCTGTATGAACATGTTGGACTCATCTGCCTTTTAGGTAGTCCTCTATATATAGACATGGTGGACTCATCTGTCATGTAGCTAACTCTCAGTATATGGACATGTTGGACTCATCTGCCATGTAGCTAGTACTCTGTATATGGAATGATACAGGACTCTGCCATGTAGCTAGCTGTCAGTATATTGACACGTTGGAGTCATGTGCAATGTAGCTAGCTCTCTGTAAATGGTCATTTTGGATTTGTCTGCCATGTATATGCACACGTTGGACTCACCTACCATATAGATAGAACTCTGTATATGGAAATGTTGTACTACTCTGCCATGTAGCTAGTTCTCCCTATATTGACATTTTGCAGTCGTCTGCCATGTAGCTAGCTTAATGTGAATGATATGTTTGACTGATCTGCCATGCAGGTAGCTCTCTGTATTTGAACATATTGGACTTGTCTGCCATGTAGCTAGCTCTCAGTTTATGGACATGTTGAACTCATCAGCCATGAAGTCAGATCTCTGTGTATGAACATGTTGGACTCATCTGCCTTGTAGGTATTCCTCTATATATACACATGGCTGACTCATCTGCCATGTAGCTAATTCTCAGTATATGGAAACGTTGAACTCATCTTCCTTGTAGCTAGTACTCTGTATATGGAATTTTGGACGACTCTGCCATGTAGCTGTCAGTATATGGAAACGTTGTAATCATCTGCCATGTAGCTAGCTCTCTGTATAAGGACATTTTGGACTTGTCTGCCATGTAGCTCGCTCTCTGTATATGGACATGTTTGACTCATCAGCCTTGTAGCTAGCTCTCTAAATATTCACATGTTTGACTCTTCTGCCATGTAGCTAACTCTCACGATATGGACATGTGGGACTCATCTGACATGTAGCTAATCCTCTGTAAAAGGCCATGCTGGACTACTCTGCCATGTAGATGTTGTTGTTGTGATGTGCCGTGGAGTCGGTTCCGACTCATAGCGACCCTACACAGGGTTTTTCGAGGCTGTAAATCTTTACGGGAGCAGACCGCCTCATCTTTCTACCGTGGAACCGCTGGTAGTTTCGAACTGCTGACTTTGCGGCTCACAGCTGATTCGTAACCACTACTCTAATAGCTGTCGGTATATGGACACATTGGATTCCTCTGCCATGTACCTATCTCTCAGTATATGGATATGTTGGACTTATCTACCGTGTAACTACAACTCTGTACATGGAAATGTTGCATTACTCTGCCATGTAGCGAGCTCTCTGAATATGGATATTTTGCACTCTTCTGTCATGTAGCTAGTTCTCTCTGCATGTATATGTTGGACCGATCTGTCAAATATGTTGCTCTCTGTATATGAACATATTGGACTTGTCTGACATGTAGCTAGCTCTCAGTATATGGACATGTTGGACTCATCAGCCATGTAGCTAGCTCTATCTGTGTGAACATGTTGGACTCATCTATCTTATATCAAGTCCTCTATATAGACACATGTTGGACCCATCTGCAATGTAGCTAACTGTAAGTACATGGACATGTTGGGCTCACCTGCCATGAAGCTAGTACTTTGTATATGGACATGATGAATGACTCTGCCATGTAGCTGTCTGTCAGTATAAGGACATGTTGGAATCATCTGCCATGTAGCTAGCTCTCTGTATATGGACATGTTGGACTCATCAGCCATGTAGCCATCTCTCTCTGTATGAGCATGTTGGACTTATCTTCCTTGTAGCTATTCCTCTATATATGCACAAGTTGGACTCTTTTGCCATGTAACTATCTCTCAGTATATGGACATGTTGGACTCGTATGATATGTAGCTAGCTCTCTGTGCATGGATATCATGGACTGATCTGCCATGCAGGTAGCTCTCTGTATATAAACATATTGGACTTGTTTGCCATGTAGCTAGGTCTTAGTATATGGACATGTTGGACTCATCTGCCATGTAGCCAGAGCTCTGTATATGGACATGTTGCACTAATCTGTCATGCAGCTAAATCTCTGTATACATACATTTTGGACTCATCTGCCATGTTGTTAGCTTCCTGTGCATTGATATATTGGACTGATCTGCCATGTAGGTAGCTCTCTGTATATGAACATACTGGAAGTGTATGCTATGTCACTAGCTCACTGTATATGGTCATGTTGGACGCATCAGCCTTGTAGCCAGCTCTCTCTGTATGAACATGTTGGACTCATCTGCCTTGTAGCTAGTTCACTATATATACACATGTTGGAGTCATCTGCCATGTAGCTAACTCTCAGTATGTGGACATGCTGGATTCACCTGCCATGTTGCTAGCACTCTGCATATGGACATTTTGGACTCATCTGCTATGGAGCTAGAACTATGTATATGGAAATGTTGCTCTATTCCTACAAGTAGCTAGCTCTCTGTATATGGACATTTCGGACTTGTCTGCCATGTAGCTACCTCTCTCTACATGAATATTTTTGACTGATCTGCCATGTAGGTAGCTCTCTGCGTATGAACATATTGGACTTGTCTACCAAGTAGCTAGTTCTCACTATAGGGACATGTTGGATTCATCAGTCATGTAGCCAGCTCTCTCTGTATGAATATGTTTGACTCATCTGCCTTGTAGCTAGCACTCTAAATATACACGTGTTGGATTCATCTGCCATGTAGCTAACTCTCAGTATATGGACATTTTGGACTCATCTGTCATGTAGCTAGTACTCTGTATATTTATATGCTGGACTAGTCTGCCATGTAGCTAGCTCTCAGAATATGAACATGTTGGACTCATCTGCCATGTTGCTGTCTCTCAGTATATGCACACGTTGGATTCACCTGCCATGTAACTAAATATCTGTATATGGAAATTTTGCACTACTCTGACAAGTAGCTAGCTATCTGTATATGGACATTTTGGACTCGTCTGCCATGTAGTAGCTCTCTGTGCGTGGATATGATGGACTGATCTTCCATGTAGGTAGCTCTCCATATATGAACATATTGGACTTGTCTGCCATGTAACTAATCTCATTATATGGACACGTTGGACTCATCTTCCATGTAGCTAGACCTCTGTATATAGAAATGTTGCACTACTCTGCCATGTAGCTAATTCTCTGTATATGGACATATTGGACTCATCAGCCATGTAGCCAGTTCTCTCTGTATGAACATGTTGGACTTATCTGCCTTGTACCTAGTCCTCTATATATACACACGTTGGACTCAACTGCAATGTAGCTAACTCTCAGGATATGGACATGTTGGACTCATCTGCCATGTAGATAGAACTCTGTATATGGAAATGTTGCACTAGTCTGTCATTTACCTTGATATCTGTATATGGATATTTTGGACTTGTCTGCCATGTAGCATAGCTCTCTGTGCATGGATATGTTGGACTGATATTCCATGTAGGTAGCTCTCTAAATATGAACATATTGGACTTGTCTGACATTTAGGAAGCTCTCAGTATATGGACATGTTGCAATCATCAGCCATGTAGCCTGTTCTCTCTGTATGAATATGTTCTACTCATCTGCTTTGTAGCTAGCCCACTATATATACACATGTTGGACTCATCTGCCATGTAGCTAACTCTCAGTGTATGGGCATGATCAACTCATCTGCAATGTAGCTAGTTCTCTGTATATCGACATGTTGGATTACTCTGCCATGTAGCTAGCTTTCAGTATATGAATACGTTGGACTCATCTGCCATGTAGCAAGAACTCTGTATGTGGAAATGTTGCACTCCTCTGCCATATAGTTAGCTCTCTGCATATGGACATTTTGGAATCGTCTGCCATGTAGCTAGCTCTCTGTGCATGGATATACTGGACTGATCTAACATGTAGGTGGATCACTGTTTATGAACATATTGGACTTGTCTGCCATGTACCTAGCTCTCTGCAATGGACAAGTTGCACTCATCAGCCATGTAGCCAGCTCTCTCTGTATGAACATGTTGGACTCATCTGCCTTGTAGCTAATCCTCTATATATACATATTTTGGACTCATCTACCATGTAGCTAACTCTCAGTATATCGACATGTTGAACTCATCTGTCATGTAGCTAGTACACTGTATATGGACATGTTATACTATTCTGCCATGTAGCTGGCTCTCTGTATAAGCACACGTTGGACTCATCTGCCATGTAGTTAAAACTCTGTATATGAAAATGTTGCAATACTCTGCCATGTAGCTAGCTCTCTTTGCATAAATATGCTGTACTGATCTGCCATGTAGGTAGCTCTTTGTATATGAACATATGGGACATGTCTGTCATGTAGCTAGCTCACTGTATGTGGACATATGGGACTTATCAGCCATGTAGCCAGCTATGTCTGTATGAACATGTTGGACTCTTCTTCCTTGTAGCTATTCCTCTATATATACACATGTTGGACTCATCTATCATGTAGCTATCTCAAAGTATATGGACATGTTGGACTCATCTGTAATGTAGTTAGTATTCTGTATAAGGACATGTTGGACTACTCTGCCATGTAGCTAGTTCTTAGTATATGGAAACGTTTGACTCACCTGCCATGTAGCTAGAACTCTGTATATGGAAATGTTGCACTACTCTGCCATGTAGCTAGCTCTCTGTATATGGACATCTTGGACTCATCACCCATTTTGCCAGCTCTTTCTGTATGAACATGTTGGACTCATCTGCCTTGTTGCTAGTCGTCTGTATGTACACATGTTGGTCTCATCTGCTATGTATCTAGTACTCTGTATATGGATGTGTTGGACTACTCTGACATGTAGTAAGCTCTCTTTATATGGACATGTTGGACTCATCTTCCATGTAGCTGAAACTCTGTATATGGAAATGTTGCACTACTCTGCCATGTAGCTAGCTCTTTGTATATAGACAAGTTGGACTCATCTGCCTTGTAGTTAGAACTCTGTATATGGAAATGTTGCACTACTCTGCCATGTAGCTAGCTCTTTGTATATAGACAAGTTGGACTCATCTGCCTTGTAGTTAGAACTCTGTATATGGAAATGTTGCACTACTCTACCATGTAGTTAGATCTCTGTTAATGGACATTTTGAACTCGTCTGCAATGTAGCTAGCTCTGTGAATGGATATGATGGACTGATCTGCCATGTAGTTAGCTCTCTGAATATGAACATATAGGACTCATCAGTCATGTAGCCAGCTCTCACTGTGTGAACATGTTGGATTCATCTGCTTTGAGCAACTCCTCTATATATACACATGCTGGACTAATCTGACATGTAGCTAACTCTCAGTATATGGACATGTTGGACTCATCTGACATGTAGCTAGTATTCTGTATATGGAAATGTTGGATGACTCTGCCATGTAGCTAGGTCTCAGTATATCAACACGTTGGACTCATGTGCCATGTAGCTAGAATTCTATATATGGAAATGTTGCATTACTCTGCCATGTAGCTAGTTCTCTGTATATGAATATTTTGGACTCGTCTGCCATGTAGCTAGCTCTCTGTGCATGGATATGTTGGACTGGTCTGCACTTTACGTAGCTCTCTGTATATTAACATATTATACTTGTTTACCATGTGGCTGACTTTTTGTATATGGACTTATTTGATTCATCAGCCATGTAGCCAGCTCTCTCTGGATGAACATGTTGGATGCATCTGCCTTGTAGCTACAAATCTATGTATACACATGTTGGACTTGTCTGCCATGTCACTACCTCAAAGTATATGGACATGTTGGACTTATCTGCCATTTAGCTGGTACTCTCTATGTGGACATGTTGAACTACACTGCCATTTAGCTAGATCTCAGTATATGGGCACTTTGGACTCATCTGCCATGTAGCTAGTTCTCTGTATATGGAATTGTTGGATTAATCTGCCATGTAGCTCTCTCAGTATATGGAAATCTTGGACTCATCGGCCATGTAGCTCGAAATCTGTATATGGAAATGTTGCACTGCTCTGCCATGTTGCAAGTTCTCTATATATGGACATTTTGGACTCATCAGCCATGTAGCTTGTACTCTGTATATGGACACGTTGGACTACTCTGCCGTGTGCCTAGCTCTCAGTATATGGACACGTTGAAATCATCAGCCATGTAGCTAGAAATCTGTATATGGAAATGTTGCACTACTCTGCCATGTAGCAAACTCTCTGTATATGGACATTTTGGACTCATCTGAAATGTAGTTAGCGATCTGAGCATGGATATGTTGGATTGATCAGCCATGTAGTTAACTCCCTGTATATGAACATATTGGACTTGTCTGCCATGTAGCCAGCTCTCTGTATATGAACATGTTGGACTCATTAGTGATATTGCCAGATTTTTATGTATGAACATGTTGGACTTATCTGCCTTGTAGCTAGTCCTCTGTGTATACATATGTTGGACTTATTTTCCATGTAGCTAGTACTCTGTATATGGACATGTTGGACTACTCTGCCATGTAACTAACTCTCAGTATATGGACACGTTTAACTCATCTTCCATGTAGCTGGAACTCTGTATAAGGAAATGTTACACTCCTCTACCATGTAGCTAGCTCTCTGTATATGAACATTTTGAACTCGTATGCAATGTAGCTATATCTGGGCATGGATATGTTGGACTGATCTGTCATGTAGATAACTCTCTGAATATGAACATATTGGACTCATCAGTCATGTAGCCAGCTCTCTCTGTGTGAACATGTTGGATGAATCTGCCTTGTAGCTAGTCCTGTATATATACACATGTGGGACTAGTCTGTCATGTCACTAACTCTCAGTGTATGTACATGGTGGACTCATCTGCAATTTAGCTAGTACTCTCTATATGAGCATGTTGGACTACTCTGCCATGTAGCTAGCTCTCAGTATAT
>NW_006409091.1:96237-96940 GCF_000296735.1 Chrysochloris asiatica
TCTCTATATGAGCATGTTGGACTACTCTGCCATGTAGCTAGCTCTCAGTATATGGACGTGTTGGACTCATCTGCCATGTAGCTAGAAATCTGTATATGGAAATGTTGCTCTACCCTGCCATGTAGCAAACTCTCTGTATATGGACATTTTGAACTCATCTGCCATGTAGATAGCTCTCTGTGCATGGATATGTTGGATTGATCTGCCATGAAGGTAGCTCCCTTTATATGATCATATTGGACTTGTCTTCCATGTAGCTAGCTCGCTTTATAGGGACTTGTTGGATTCATCAGCCATGTTGCCAGCTCTTTCTGCATGAACATGTTAGACTCATTTGCCTTGTAGTTAGTCCTCTTTATATACACATGTTGGACTCATCTGTCATGTAACTAACTCTCAGTATATGGTCATGTTGGACCCATCTACCAAGTAGCTACTTCTCTGTATTTGGACACGTTGGACTACTCTGCCATGTAGCTAGCTCAATGTATAGAGACACGTTGGGCTCATCTGCCATGTAGCTAGCTCTCTGTGTATGGAAATGTTGTAGGCATCAGTCATGTAGCCATCTCTCTGTGTATGAACACGGTGGACTCATCTGGCTTGTATCTTGTCCTCTATATATAAACATGTTGGACTCATCTGGCAGGTTGCTAACTCTCAGTATATGTACATGTAGGACTCATCTGCCATGTAGCTAACT
>NW_006409091.1:98112-99992 GCF_000296735.1 Chrysochloris asiatica
AATCTGTATATGGACATGTTGGACTATTCTGCCATATAGCTATCCTCAGTATATGGACAAGATGGACCCATCTGCCATGTAGCTAGAAGTCTGTATATGGACATTTTGAACTACTCTGCATTATAGCTAGCTCTCTGTATATGGACATGATGATCTCATCTGACATGAAGCTAGAACTCTGTATATGGAAACGATGCACTACTCTGCCATGTATCTAGCTCTCTGTATATGGACATTTATGACTCATCATCCATGTAACCAGCTGTTTGTGTATGAACATGTTGGACTCCTCTGCCTTGCAGCTAGCCATCTAAATATACATATGTTGGACTCATCTGTCATGTATCTAACTCTCAGTATATGGACATGTTGGACTCATCTGCCATGTAGCTAGTACTCTGTATATGGACATGTTGGATTACTCTTTCATGTAGCTAGCTCTCAGTATATGGACATATTGGACTCATCTGCCATGTAGCTAGAACTCTGTATATGGAAATGTTGCACTCGTCTGCCATGTAGGTTGCTCTCTGCATGTGGACATTTTGGACTCTTCTGCCAAGTAGCTAGGTCTCTGTACAAGGATATGTTGGACAAATCTGCCATGTAGGTAGTTCTTGGTTTATGAAGATGTTGGATTTGTCTGCCATGTAGATAGCTCTCTATATAAGGACATGTTGGACTCATCAGCCAATACCCAGCTCTCTGTGTATGAACATATTTGACTCATCTGTCTTGTACCTATCCCTCTAAATATGCACATGTTGGATTCATCGGCAATATAGTTAGCTCTCATTATATGGACATGTTGGACTCATCTGCCATGTAACTAGTATTCTGTATATGGACATGTTGGACTACTCTGCCATGTAGCTAGCTCTCAGTATATGGACATGTTGTATTCATTTGTCATGTACCTAAAACTCTGTGTATGGAAATGTTGAACTACTCTGCAATGTAGCTAGCTCTCTGTAATGGACACGTTGGACTCATCTGCCAAGTTGCTTGAACTTTGTCTATGCAAATGTTGCACTATTCTGACATGAAACTTGCTCTCTGTATATGAACATTTTATACTCATCTGCCATGTAGCTAGTACTTTGTACATGGATATGTGACACTGATCTTCCATGAAGGTAGCTCTCTGTATATGAAGATATTGGACTTTGCTGCCATGTAGCTATCTCTCAGTATATGAACATGTTGGATTCCTCAGCCATGTAGCCAAATCTCTGTGTATGAACATGTTGGACTCATCTGCCTTGTAGCTAACTCTCAGTATATGTACATGTTGGATTCATCTGCCATGTAGATAGTACTCTGTATATGGACATGTTGGACTATCATGCCATATAGCTGGCTCTCGGTATATGGACATGTTGGACTCATCTGTCATGTAGCCAGCTCTCTATGAACATGTTGGACTCATCTGTCTTGTAGTTAGCCCTCTAAATATACACATGTAGAGATCCCCTAAAAACTTGATTGAACCTCAGCATAGTGATCCTGCTTGGTCACCTTAGAGCAGGTGGTGGGCCGGCAACGTCTGGCTCATGGAGTCCCCAGCTGATCTTCTCTCTCCCTGCCTTCCTCGGATGGCAGCTGTTTATGCTGGACGTGTGGACAGATATGGATAAGGATCATGTGGAACCTCGGCTAATTAAGACAGAGCCATTGCCATGCTGCAATGAGTCTCAATGACTGGTAAGACTGAGGAATTCGCACTGACCACGTAAGACAGGCAGCGTCCCTTAAACAATCGATAAATAAGGAGGATTCAGATGCAGACAGTGCAGACCCGGTCAGGAGGCCAAGCCCCTGTGGGCCCAAGCATTGTTGACCGTCCAAACCATAGGCTATGAGGATCAGACTCTAGCTCC
>NW_006409091.1:100643-113093 GCF_000296735.1 Chrysochloris asiatica
TAGCTCTCTGTACATGGATATGTTGGACTGATCGGCCATGTAAGTAGCTTTCTGTATATGAACATATTGGACTTGTCTGCCATGCAGCTAGCTCTCTGTATATGGATATGTTGGACTCATCAGCCATGTAACCAGCTCTATGTGTATCAACATGTTGGACTCATCTGTCTTGTAGTTAGACCTCTAAATATACACATGTTGGATTCATTTGCCATGTAGCTATCTCTTAGTACATGGACATATTTGAATAGTCTGCCATGTAGCTAGTACTCTGTATATGGATATGTTGAACTATTCTGCCATGTAACTAGCTCTCAGTATATGGACACGATGTATTCATCTGCCATGTTGCTAGCTCTCTATATATGAACACAATGGACTCATATGCCATGTATCTCGAACTCAGTATATGGAAATGTTGCACTACTCTGCCAAGAAGCTAGCTCTCTGTATATGGACATTTTGGACTCGTCTGCCACGTACATGGACATGTTGCACTGATCTGACATATGGGTAGCTCTCTGTATATGAACGTGTTGGAATTGTCTGCCATGTAGCTAACTCTCATTATATGGACAAGATGGACTCATTAGCCTTGTAGCTAGTACTCTGTATATGGACATGTTGGACTACTCTGCTATGTAGCTAGCTCTCAATATATGGACACGTTGTATTCATCTGTCATTTAACTAGAACTCTGTATATGGAAATGTTACTCTACTCTGCCATGAAGCTAACTATGTATACATGGACACGTTGGACTCATCTGCCATGTAGCTAGAACTCTGTATATGGAAATGTTGCATTGTTCTGCCATGTAGTTAGCTCTCTGTATATGGACATTTTGGAATCGTCAGCCATGTAGCTAGCTCTCTGTGCATGGATATGTTGGGATGATCTGCCACATAGGTAGCTCCATATGTGAATATATTGGACTTGCCTGCCATGCAGCTAGCTGACATTATATGGACACGTTGGACTCATCAGACATGTAGTCTTCTCTGTGTATGAGAATTTTGGCCTCACATGCCTTGTAGCTAGTCCTCTATATACACACATGTTGTACTCATCTTCCAGGTAACTTGTACTCTGTATATGGACATGTTGGACTACTCTGCCATTTAGCTTGCTCTCAATGTATAGACAAGTAGCCATGTAGCTAGAATCCTGTATATGGACATGTTAGACTACTCTGCCATGTAGCTAGCTCTCAGTATATGGACACGTTGGACTCATCTGCCATGTATCTAGAACTCTGTATATGGGAAGGTTGCACTGCTCTGCCCTGACGCTAGCTCTCTGAGGTTGCACTGCTCTGCCCTGACGCTAGCTCTCTGTATATGGACATTTTGGAATCGTCATCCATGTAGCTAGCTCTCTGTGCATGGATATGTTGGAATGATCTGCAACGTAGGTAGCTCTCTGTATATGAAAATATTCGACTTGCCTGCCATGTAGCCAGCTCACATTATATGGAGGTGTTTGGCTCATCAGCCATGGAGCCTGTTCTCTGTGTATGAGAATGTTGGACTCACCTGCCTTGTAGCTACTCCTCTATATATACACATATTGGATTCATCTGCCATAAAGCTAGTACTCTGTATATGGACATGTAGGACTACTCTGCCATGATGCTACCTCTCAGTACATAGACAAGTAACCGTGTAGCTAGAACTCTGTATATGGAAATGTTGCACTACTCTACCAAGAAGCTATCTTTCTGTATATGGACATTTTGGACTCATCTGCCATGTAGCTAGCTCTCTGTACATGGACATGTTGTTCTGATCTGACATATGGGTAGCTCTCTGTATATGAACATATTGGACATGTCTGCCATGTAGCTAACTCTCATTATATGTACAAGTTGGACTCATTAGCCTTGTAGCTAGTACTCTGTATATGGACATGTTGGACTACTCTGCTATGTAGCTAGCTCTCAGTATATGGACACTTTGTATTCATCTGCCATGTAGCTAGAACACTGTATATGGAATTGTTGCTCTACTCTGCCATCAAGCTAACTATGTATACATGGACACGTTGGACACATATGCCATGTAGCTAGAACTCTGTATATGGAAATGTTGCACTACTCTGCCATGTAGCTAGCTCTCTAGATATGGACACTATGGACTGTTCTGACATGTAGCCAGCTGTCTGTGTATGAACATGTTGGACTCATCTGCCTTGTAGCTAACCATCTAATTATACATATGTAGGACTGATCTGGCATGTAGCTAACTCTCAGTATATGGGCATGTTGGACTCATCACCCTTGTAGCTAGAACTCTGTGTATAAACATGTTGGACTACTCTGCCATGTAGGTAGCTCTCAGTATATGGACACGTTGGACTCATCTGCCATGTATCTAGAACTCTGTATATGGAAATGTGCACTGCTCTGCCATGTAACTAGCGCTCTGTATATGGACATTTTAGAATTGTAAGCTATGTAGTTAGCTCTCTGTGCATGGATATTTAGGAATGATCTGCCATGTATGTAGCTCTCAGTACATGGACATGTAGCACTGATCTGACATATGGGTAGCTCTCTGTATATGAACATATTGGACTTGTCTGCCATGTAGCAAACTCACATTATATGGACATTTTGGACTAATCAGATATGGAGCCTGTTGTCTGTTTATGGGAATGTTGGATTCACCTGCCTTGTAGCTACTCCTATTTATATACACATGTTGGACTCATCTGCCATGTAGCTAGTACTCTGTATATGGATTTGTTGGACTATTCTGCCATGTTGATAGCTCTCAGTATATAGACAAGTAACCATGTAGCTAGAACTCTGTATACGGAAATGTTGCACTACTCTGCCATGAAGCTATATCTCTGTATATGGATATTTTTGACACGTCTGCCAAGTAGCTTGCTCTCTGTTCATGGACATGTTGCACTGATCTGACATATAGGTAGTTATCTGTATATGAACATATTGGACATGTCTGTCATGTAGATAACTCTCATTATATGGACAAATTGGACTCATTAGACTTGTAGCAAGTACTCTGTATATGGACATGTTGGACTACTCTGCTATGTAGCTAGCTCTCAGTATATGGACATGTTGTATTCATCTGCCATATAGCTAGAACCCTTTATATGTAATTGTTGCTCTACTCTGCCATGAAGCTAACTCTGTATATATGGATACGTTGGACTCATCTGCCATGTAGCTCGAACTCTGTATATGGAAATGTTGCACTGCTCTGTGCATGGATAATGTGGACTAATCTGCCATGTAGGTAGCTCTCTGTATATGAACATATTGGAATTGTCTGCTATATGCCAAGCTCACATTATATGGACATGTTGGACTAATCAGCCATGGAGCCTGGTCTCTGTGTATGAGAATGATGGACTCACCTGCCTTGCAGCTACTCATCTATATATACACATGTTGGACTGATCTGCCATGTAGCTAATACTCTGTATATGGACTTGTTGGACTACTGTGCCATTTTGCTAGCTCTCAGTATATGGACACGTTGTATTCATCTGCCATGTAGCTAGAACTTTGTATATGGAAATGTTGCTCTACTCTGCCTTGTAGGTAGCTCTCAGTATATGGACACATTGGACTCGTCTACCATGTAGCTAGAACTCTGTATATGGAAATGTTGCACTACTCTGCCATGAAGCTAGCTCTCTGTATATGGACATTTTAGATTCGTAAGCCATGAAGCTAGTTCTCTGTGCATGGATATGTTGGACGGATCTGCCATGTAGGTGGCTTTCTGTATATGAACATATTGGACTTATCTGCCATGTATCAACCTCACATTATATGGACATGTTGGACTAATCAGCCATGGAGCCTGTTCTCTGTGTATGAGAATGTTGAACTCACCTGTCCTGTAGCTACTCCTCTATATATACACGTGTTGGACTCATCTGCCATGTAGCTAGTACTCTGTATATGGATTTGTTGGATGACTCTGCCATGTTGCTAGCTCTCAGTATATAGACAAGTAATCATGTAGCTAGAAGTCTGTATATGGTAATGTTGCACTACTCTGCCAATAAGCTATCTCTCTGTATATGGACAATTTGGACTCATCTGCCATGCAGCTAGATCTCAACATCGATATGTTTATTGATCTGCCATGTAGCTAGCTCACATTATATGAACATGTTGGACTCATCTGCCATGTAACCAGCACTCTGTGTATGAACATGTTGGACTCATCTACCATGTAGCTAGAACACTCTATATTGACATGTTAGACTACTCTGCCATGTAGATAGCTCTCAATATATGGACCTGTTGGATTCA
The DNA here is from genome assembly GCF_000296735.1 of Chrysochloris asiatica. Taxonomy (NCBI): domain Eukaryota; kingdom Metazoa; phylum Chordata; class Mammalia; order Afrosoricida; family Chrysochloridae; genus Chrysochloris; species Chrysochloris asiatica. The sequence goes on from NW_006409091.1 coordinate 104,941, forward strand.
TCTGCCATGTAGTTAGTACTCTGTATATGGAAATGTTGGATTACTTTGCCATGTAGCTAGCTCTCAGTATATGGACTCTTTGGACTCATCTGCCATGTAGCTAGAAATCTGTATATGGAAATGTTTCTCTACTTTGCCATGTAGCAAACTCTCTGTATATGGACATTTTGAACTCATCTGCCATGTAGATAGCTCTCTGTGCATGGATATGTTGGATTGATCTGTCATGTAGGTAGCTCCCTGTATATGATCATGTTGGACTTGTCTGCCATGTAGCTACCTCACTGTATATGGACATGTTGGACTCATCAGCCATGTTGCCAGCTCTTTCTGTATGATCATGTTGGACTCATTTGCCTTGTATCTATTCCTCTATATATACACACATTGAACTCATCTGCCATATAATTAACTCTCAGTATATAGACATGTTGGACCCATCTGCCAAATAGCTAGTACTCTGTATTTGGACATGTTGGACTACTCTGTCATGTAGCTAGCTCAATGTGTAGAGACACGTTGGGCTCATCTGCCATGTAGCAAGAACTCTGTATATGGAAATGTTGCACTACTTTACCATGTAGCTAACTCATTGTATATTGACAAGTTAGAATCATCTGTCATGTAGCTTGAACTCTGTATAAGGAAGTGAGTCACTATTCTGCCATGTAGCTAGCTCACTGTATAGGGATATTTTTGACTCGTCTGCCAAGTAGCTAGCTCTCTGTGCATGGATATGTTAGACTGATCTGCCATGTAGGTTGCTCTGTGTATATGAACATATTGAACTTGCTGCCATGTAGCTAGCTCTCTATATATGGAAATGTTGTACTCATCAATCATGTAGTCAGCTCTCTGTGTATGAACACAGTGGACTCATCTTCCTTGTATCTTGTCCTCTCTATATAAACATGTTGGACTCATCTGCCATTTTGCTAACTCTCAGTATATGTACACGTTGGATGCATCTTCCATGTAGCTAACTCTCAGTATATGGGCATGTTGGACCCATCTGCCATGTAGCTAGTACTCTGTATTTGAACACGTTGGACTACTCTGCCATGTAGCTATCTCTCTGTATGGGGACACGTTGGACTCATCTGCCATATAGTGAGAACACTGTATATGGAAATGTTGCACTACTCTACCACGTAGCTAGCTCTCTGTATATGGACATTTTGGACTTGTCTGTAATGTAGATAGCTCTTTGTGCATGGATATGTTGGACTGATTTGCCATATAGGTAGCTCTCTGTATATGAACATATTGGATTTGTTGTCATGTAGATAGTTCTCTGTATATTGACACCTTGGACTCATCACCCATGAAGCTCAAACTCCGTATATGCAAATGTTGGACTACTCTGCCATGTAGGTAGCTCTCAGTATATGGACACGTTGGACTCATCTGCCATGTAGCAAGGACTCTGTATATGAATTGTTGCCCTGCTGTGCCATGTAGCTAGCTCTCTGTATATGGACATTTTGGACTTGTCTGTAATGTAGATAGCTCTCTGTGCATGGATATGTTGGACTGATCTGCCATGTAGGTCGCTCTCTGTATATGAACATATTGGAATTGTCTGGCATGTAGCAACCTCACATTTTATGGACATGTTGGACTAAACAGCCATGGAACCTGTTCTCTGTGTATGAGAATGTTGGACTCACCTGCCTTGTGGCTACTCCTCTATATATACACATGTTGGACTCATCTGCCATGTAGCTTGTACTCTGTATTTGGACTTGTTGGACTTCTCTACCATGTTGTTAGCTTTCAGTTTATAGACAAGTAACCATGTAACTAGAATTCTGTATATGGAAATCTTGCACTTATTTGCCAAGATGCTATCTCTCTGTATATGGACCTTTTGAACTCGTCCGCCATGTAGCTTGCACTCAACATGGATATGTTGCATTGATTTGCCGTGCAGCTAGCTCACAGTATATGAACATGTTGGACTCATCACAATGTAGCCAGCACTCTGTGTGTGAACATTTTGGACTCATCTACCATGTAGCCACTCTATATTGAAATGTTGGACTACTCTGCTATGTAGCTACCTCCCAGTATATGGACACATTGTATTCATCTGCCATGTAGCTAGAACTCTGTATATGGAAATTTTGCAATACTCTGCCATGTAGCTAGCTCTTTGTAAATGCACATTTTGAGTCGTCTGCCATGTGGCTAGCTCTCTGTACATGGACATGTTGCAATGATTTGCCATGTAGGTAGGTCTTTGTATATGAACATATTGGACTTCTCTTTCATGTAGCTAGCTCTCATTATATGGACAAGTTGGATTCATTAGCCTTGTAGCTAGTACTCTGTATATGGACATGCTTGACTACTCTGCTATGTAGCTAGCTCTCAGTATATGGACACGTTGTATTCATCTACCATGTAGCTACAACTCTGAATATGAAAATGTTGCTCTACTCTGCCATGAACCTAACTCTGTATATATGGAAATGTTGGACTCATCTGCCATGTAGCTCGAACTCTGTATATGGAAATGTTGCACTACTCTGCCACGTAGCTAGCTCTCTATTTATGGACACTTTCGACTTGTCTGCCATGTAGCTAGCTGTCTGTACATGGAAATGATGGAGTGATCTGACATGTACGTAACTCTCTGTATATGAACATATTGGACTTCTCTGCCATATACCTAGCTCTCAGTATATGGACATGTTGGACTCATCAGACTTGTAGACAACTGTCTGTTTATGAACATGTTGTACTCATCTGCCTTGTAGCTAGCCCTCTAAATATAAACATGTTGGAATTTTCTTCCATGAATATAACACTCAGTATACGGACAAGTTGGACTTATCTGATATGTAGCTAGTACTCTGTATAAGGACATATTGGAGTACTCTGCCATATAGCTACCTCTTAGTATATGGACATGTTAGACTCATCTGCCATGTAGCTAGAACTTTGTATATGGAAATGTTGCACTACTCTGCCATGTATCTAATACTCTGTATATGGACATGTTGTACTACTCTGCCATGTAGCTAGCTCTCTGAATATGGACATTTTGGACTCATCTGCCAATTATCTAGCATTCTGCACATGGATATCTTGGAATAATCTGCTATGTAGGTAGCTCTCTGTATATGAAGATATTGGACTTGTCTGCCATGTAGCTAATCATCTAAATATACATATGTTGGAATCATCTACCACGTAGCTACCTCTTAATGTATGGACATGTTGGAGTCATCTGCCATGTAGTCAGCTCTCTGTGTATGAACATGTTGGACTCATCTGCCTTGTAGCTAACCCTCTAAATATACATATGTAGGACTGATCTGGCATGTAGCTAACTCTCAGTATATGGACATGTTGGAAACATCGGCCATGTACATTGAACTCTGTATATGGACATGCTTGACTACTCTGCTATGTAGCTAGCTCTCAGTATATGGACACGTTGGACTCACCTGTCATGTAGCTAGAACTCTGTATATGGAAATGTTGCACTGCTCTCCCATGTAGGTAGCTCTCTGTATAGGAACATATTGTACTTGTCTGCCATGTAGCTAGCTCTCAGTATATGGACATGTTGGACTTCAACCATGTAGCTTTCTCCCTGTGTATGAGAATGTTGGACTCACCTGCCTTGTAGCTCGTCCTCTATATATACACATGTTGGACTCATCTGCTATGTAGCTAGTACTCTGTATATGGAAATGTTGGACTACTCTGCCATGTAGTTAGCTCTCGGTATATGGACATGTTGTACTCATGTTCCATGTAGCTAAATCTCTGTATATAGAAATGTTGCACTACTCTTCCATGTAGCTAGCTCTCTGTACAAGGACACGTGAGACTCATCTGCCATGTACCTAGAACTCTGTATATGGAAATGTTGAACTGTTCTGCAATGTAGATAGCTCTCTATATATGGACATTTTGGAATCGTCATTCATGTAGCTAGCTCTCTGTGCATGGATATGTTAGGCTGATCTGACATGTAAGTGTCTCTCTGTATATGAAGTTATATACTGAGAGTTAGCTACATAGCAGATGATTCAAACATGTATATATATAGAGGACTAGCTACAAACGGATGAATCCAACATGTTCATACAGAGAGAGCTGGCTACATGGCTGATGAGTCCAACATGTCCATATACTGAGAGTTACCTACACGGCAGATGAGTCCAACATGTACATATACTGAGAGTTAGCTACATGGTAGACGAGTCCAACATGTTTATATATAGAGGACAAGATTCAAGGCAGATGAGTCCACCATATTCATACACAGAAATCTGCCTACATGACTGATGAGTACAACATTTCCATATACAGAGAGCTAACTACATGACAACAAGTCCAATATGTTCATATATACAGTGCAACATACATGGCAGAACAGTCTAACATATCCATATACAGCGTGCTAGTTACATGGCGGACAAGTCAAAAAATCCTTATACAGAGAGCAAGCTACATGACAGAATAGTGCCTCATTTCCATATACAGAGTTCTAGCTACATGATAGATGATTCTAACGTGTCCATATACGATGAGTTAGCTACATGACAGAGTAGTCCAATATGTCCATATAAAGAGTACAATCTAAATGGCAGATGGCTCCAACACGTCCATATACTGAGAGTTAGCTACATGGCAGATAAATCCAACATGTGTATATATAGAGGACTAGCTACAAGGCAGATGAAGCCAATATGTCCATATACTGAGAGTTAGCTACATGGCTCATGACTCCAACATGTCAATATACAGAGAACTAGGTAGGTTACAGACAAATCCAATATGTTCCTATACAGAGAGCTACCTGTATGGCAGATCAGTCCAACATATCCATGCACAGAGAGCTACCTACATTTCAGACGAGTCCTGAATGTCCATATACAGAGAGCTAGCTACATGGTAGAGTAGTGCAACATTCCCATATACAGAGTTCTCGCTACATGGCAGATGAGTCCAAAGTGTCCCTATACAGCGAGCTAGCTACATGGCAGAGTAGTCCAACGTGTCCAAATACAGAGTACTAGCTACATGGCAGATGAGGCCAACATGTCCATATACTGAGAGTTAGTGACACGACAGACAAGTCCAACATGTGTAAACATAGAGGACTAGCTATGAGTCAGATTCATCCAACATGTTCATACAGAGAGAGCTGGCTACATGACTGAAGAGTCCAATATGTTCATATTCAGAGATCTATCTACATGGCAGATCAGTCCAACATATACTTTCACAGAAATAGCTACATTGCAGATGAGTTCAAAATGTCCATATACAGAGAGCTAGCTACATGGTAGAGGAGTGCAACATTCCCATATACAGAGTGCCAACTATATGGAAGATGAGTTCAACATGTGTATATACAGAGGACTAGCTACAAGGCAGATGAGTCCAACTTGTTCATACAGAAAGAGCTGGCAACATGTTCATACAGAAGGAGCTGGCAACATGGCTGATGAGTTCAACATGTCCATATACAGAGAGCTAGCTACATGGCAGACAAATCCAATATGTCCATATACAGAGAGCGACCTACATGGCAGATCAGTCCAGCATATCCATACAGAGAGCTAGCTATTTGGCAGACAAGTCCAAAATGTCCATACATGTAGAGTACTCCAACATTTCCATATACAGAGTTCTCGCTAAATGGCTAAATCCAACGTGACCCTATAAAGACAGCAAGCTACAAGGCAGAGTAGTCCAGCGTGTCCAAATACAGAGTACTAGCTACATCTCAGATGGGTCCATCATGTTCATATACTGAGAGTTAACTACATGGCAGATGAGTACAACATGTGTATATATAGAGTACCAGCTACAAGGTTGATGATTCTAACATGTTCATACAGAAAGAGCTGGTAACATGGGTGATGAGTCCAACACATCCATATACAGAAGGCTAGTTACATGGCAGACAAGTCCAATATGTTCATATACCGAGAGCTACATACATGGCAGTTCAATCAAGCATATCCATACAGAGAGCTAGCTAAATGGAAGACAAGTGCCAAATGCCCATACACAGAGAGCTAGCTACATAGCAGATGATTTCAATGAGTCCATATACTGACAGCTAGCTACATGGCAGAATCATCCAACATTTCCATATACCTAGTACTAGCTACATGGCAGATGAGTGCAACATGTCCATATGCTGAGAGTTAGCTACATGGCAGATGAGTCCAACATGTCCATATGCTGAGAGTTAGCTACATGGCAGACGAGTCTTACATGTAATATATAGAGGACTAGCTACAAGCAGATGAGTCGAACATGTTCATACACAGAGAACTGGCTGCATGGCTGATGAGTCCAGCAAGTCCATGTATAGAGAGCTATCTACAAGGCAGACAAGTCCAATATGTTCATATACCGAGAGCTACCTATATGTCAGATTACTCCAACATATGCATGCACAGAGAGCTAGATACATGGCAGACGAGTCCAAAATGTCCAAATACAGAGAGTTAGATATATTGCAGAGTAGTGCAACATTTCCATATACAGAATACTAGCTACATGGCAGATGAGTCCAACGTGTCCATATACTGAGCTCTAGCTACATGGCAGAGTAGTACAATATGTTCATATACAGTGTATTAGCTACATGGTTGATGAGACCTACATGTCCATATACTTAGAGTTAGATTCATGGAGGATGAATCCAACATGTATATATAGAGAGGAATAATTACAAGGCAGATGAGTCCATCATGTTTATACAGTGAAAGCTGACTACATGGCTGATGAGTCCAACATGTCCATACACAGAGAGATAGCTACATGGCAGAGTAGTCCAACCTGTCCATATACAAAGTACTAGCTATATGGCAGATGAGTTCAACATGTCCATATACTGAGTGTTAGCTACATGGTAGATGAGTCCAACATGTGTATATATAGAGCACAAGCTCAAGGCAGATGAGTCCAACGTATTCAAACAGAGAGAGCTGGCTGCATGTCCATATACATAGAGTTAGCTATATTGCAGAGTTGTACAACATTTCCTTATTCAGAATACTACCTACATGGCAGATGAGTCCATCGTGTCCGTATACTGAGATCTAGCTACATGGCAGAGGTGTCCAATATGTCCATATACAGTGTACCAGCTACATGGCTGATGAGACCTACATGTCCATATACTGTGAATTAGATACATGGAGGAAGAGTCTAACATGTGTATATATAGAGGACTAGCTACAAGGCAGATGAGTCCATCATGTTTATTCAGAGAGAGCTGGCTACATGGCTGATGAGTCCAACATGTCCATATACAGAGAACTAGATACATGGTAGACAATTCCAATATATTGACATTCAGAGAGCTTCCTACATGACGGATCAGTTCAACATATCCATGCACAGTGAGCTAGCTACATGGCAGACGAGCACAAAATGTCCACATACAGAGAGCTAGCAACATGGCAGAATAGTGCAACAGTTCCATATACAGAGTCCAAGCTACATGGTAAATGAATCCAACTTGTCCATATACTGAGAGCTAGCTACTTGTCAGAGTAGTCCAACATGTTCATATACAGAGTACTAAATACATGGCAGGTGAGTCCAACTTGTCCATATACTGAGAGATAACTACAAGACAGATGAGTCCAACATGTGTATATATAGAGGACTAGCTACAAGGAAGGGAGTCCAACATTTTCATACAGAGAGATGGCTACATGGCTAACGAGTTCAATATGTCCATATATTGAGAGTTAGCTAAATGGCAGACAAGTCCAATACGTTCATATGCAGAGAGCTACCTATGTGGCAGATGAGTTCAACATAGCCATGCACAAAGAGCTAGCTATGTAGCAGACAAATCCAAAATGTCCATATACAGAGAACTAGCTGCATGGAAGAGTAATGAAACATTTCCATATACTGAATAGTAGATACATGGCAGATAAGTCCAACTTTTCCATGTACTGAGAGTTAGCTACATGGCAGATGAGTCCAACATGTGAATTTTAAAGTTAGCTACAAGGCAGTTGAGTCCAACAGATTCATACACAGAGAGATGGCCTAATGGCTGATGAGTCCAACATGTCCATATACAGAGAGCTAGCTATAAGGTAGACAATTCCAAAATATCCATATCCAGAGAACTAGCTACATGGCATATGATT
>NW_006409091.1:113303-115283 GCF_000296735.1 Chrysochloris asiatica
TACAGAGCGAGCTGGCTATACGGGTGATGATTCCAACATGTCCATATACAGAGCTCTAGCTACATGGCAAACAAGTCCGATATGTTCATATACAGAGAGCTACCAACATGGCAGATCAGTCCAACATATCCATACACAGAAAGCTAGCTACATGGCAGAAAAGGATAAAATGTCCACATACAGAGATCTAACTACATAGCACAGTACTTCAACATTTCCATATGCAGATTTATAGCTACAAAGTAGATGAGTCTAACATATTATTACAGAGAGAGCTGGCTACATGACTGGTGGGTTCAACATGTCCATATAAAGAGAGCTACATACATCTGAGATCAGTCCAACATATCCATTCACAGAGAACTACCTACATGGCAGACCAGTCCAAAATGTCCGTATACAGAGAGCTAGCTACATGGCAGACAAGTCCTATATGTTCATATACAGAGAGCTACCTACATTACAGAAAAGTCCAACATATCCATGCACATAGAGCTATCTACATGGTAGACGAGTCCAAGATGTCCATATCCAGAGAGCTAACCACATGTCAGAGTAGTGCAACATTTCCATATACAGAGTTCTAGCTAAATGGCAGATGAGTCTAACGTGTCCCTATACTGAGAGGTAGCTACATGGCAGAGCAGTCCAACATTTCCATATACAGAGTAGTAGCTACATGGCAGGTGAGTCCAAAGTGTCCATAAACTGATAGCTAGCTACATGCAGAGTAGTCCAACCTGTCCATATACAGACTACTAGCTACATGGCAGATGAGTCCAACATGTCCATATACTGAATGTTAGCTACATGACAGATGAGTCCAACATGTGCATATATAGAGGACAAGGTCAAGGCAGATGAGTCCATCGTATTCATACAGAGAGAGCTGCATGCATGGCAGATGAGTTCAACATGTCTATATACATAGAGCTAGCTCAATGGCAGACAACTCTAATATGTGCCTTTATAGAGAACTACCTACATGGAAGATCAGTCCAACATTTCCATGCACAGAGAGCTAGCTACTTGGCAGACGAGTCCATAATGTCCATATACAGAGAGCTACCTACATGGCAGACAAGTCCAGAATGTCCATATACACAGAGCTAGCTACATGGCAGAGAAGGGCAACATTTCCATATATAGAGTACATGGCAGATGAGTGCAATGTGTCAATATTCTGAGAGTTATCTACTAGGCAGATGAGTCCAACATGTCCATATACAGAGAACTCGTTACATGGCAGATGAGTCCAACATGTGTTTATATAGAAGACTAGCTACAAGTCAGATGAGTCCAACATGTTCATATAGAGAGAGCTGGATACATGTCTCATAAGTTCACCATATCCATATACAGAGAGGTCCAATATGTTCATATAGAGAGATGTACCTATATGTCAGATCAGTCCAACATATTCATGCTCACAGAACTAACTACATGGGAGATGAGTCCAAAATTTCCATATACATAGAAGTAGCTACATGGCAGACTAGTACAACATTTCCATATACAGAGTTCCTGCAACATGACAAATGAGTCCAATATGTCGGTATACTGAGATCTAGCTACATTGCAGAGTAGTCCAACATGTCCATATACAGGGTACTAGCTACATGGCAGATTAGTCCAACATGTCCATATACTGAGAGCTAGCTACATGGAAGACGAGTCCAACATGTGTATATAGAGAGGAAAAGTTACAAAGCAGATGAGTCCAACATGTTCATACTGAGAGAGCTGGCTACATGGCTGATGAGCCCAACATATCCATATACAGAATGCTAGTTATATGGAAGGCAATTCCAATATGTTCATATACAGAGAGCTACCTATATGTCAGATCAGTACAACATATCCATGCACAGAGAGCTAGCTACATGGCAGATGAGTCCAACGTGTCTATATACTGAGATTTAGCTAAATGGCAGAGTAATCCAATATGTCCATATACAGTGTACTAGCTACAAGGCAGAT
>NW_006409091.1:116083-119390 GCF_000296735.1 Chrysochloris asiatica
GGCAGAAGAGTCGAAATGTCCATATACAGAGAGCTAGCTACATGGCAGATGAGTCCAAAATGTCCATATACAGAGAGCTAGCTACCTGGCAGAGTAGTGCAACATTTCCATATACAGAGTTCTAGCTGCATGGCAGATGAGTCCTAGGTGTCCATATACTAAGAGCTAACTACATGGCAGAGTAGTCCAGCATGCCCATATACAGAGTACTAGCTACATGACAGATCTGTCCAATTTTTCCATGTACTGAGAGTTAACTACATGGCAGATGAGTCCAACATATGAATATTTAGAGGGCTAGCTACAAGGCAGATGAGTCCCACATATTCATACACAGAGTGCTGGCTACATGGCTGATGAGTCCAACATGTTCATATACAGAGAACGAGCTACATGGCATATGATTCCAACGTGTCCATATATTTACAGATAGCTACATGACAGAGTCGTCCAACATTTCCATATACAGAGTACTAGCTACATGGCAGATGAGTCCATCATATTTAAATGTAGTGGACTAGCTACAAGGCAAATGAGTCCAAAACATTCAAACAGAGAGAGCTGGCTACATCGCTGATAAGTCCAACATATCCATATACAGAGTTCTAGCTACATGGCAGACAATTCTGATATTTTCATATACAGAGAGCTACCTATATGGCAGATCAGTCCAACATATCCATACACAGAAAGCTAGCTACATGGCAGAAAAGTATAAAATGTCCACATACAGAGATCTAGCTACATGGCACAGTACTGCAACATTTCCATATACAGAGTTACAGCTACATGGTAGATGAGTCCATCGTGTCCATATACTGAAAGCAGCAACATGCCAGAGTATTCCAACATGTGTATATATTGTGGACTAGCTACAAAGGAGATGAGTCCAACATATTTTTACAGAGAGAGTTGGCTACATGACTGGTGGGTCCAACATGTCCATATAGAGAAAGCAACATACATAGGACATCAGTCCAACATATCCATGCACAAAGAGCTACTACATGGTAGGCACGTCCCAAATGTCCATATACAGAGAGATAGCTACATAGCAGACAAGTCCTATATGTCCATATACAGATAGCTACCTACATTGCAGATCAGTCCAACATATCCATGCACAGAAAGCTATCTACATGGTAGACGAGTCCAAAATGTCCATATCCAGAGAACTACCCACATGTCAGAGTAGTGCAATATTTCCTTATACAGAGTTCTAGTTACATGGCAGATGAGTCCACCATGTGTATATATAGAGAACAAGCTCAAAGCAGATGACTCCAACGTATTCATACAGAGAGTGCTGGGTACATGGCAGACGAGTCAAACATGTCCATATGCATAGAGCGGGCTAAATGGCAGACAAGTCTAATATGTGCCTATACAGAGAACTACCTACATAGAAGATCAGTCCAACATATCCGTGTACAGAAATCTAGCTACTTGGGAGACGAGTCCAAAATGTCCATGTATATACAACTAGCTACATGTCAGAGTAGTGCAACATTTCCATATACAGAGTTCCAGCTACATACAAATGAGTCCAACGTGTCGACATACTGAGATCTAGCTACATGGCAGAGTAGTCCAACATTTCCATGTACAATATTCTAGCTACATGGCAGATGAGTCCAAAGTGTCCATATACTGAGAGCTAGCTACATGGCAGAGAAGTCCAACATTTCCATATACAGAGTACTAGCTACATGGCAGAAGAATCCAATGTGTCCATAAACAGATAGCTTGCTACATGGCCGAGTAGTCCAACATATCCATATACAGAGAGCTAGCTATATGGCAGTCAAATCCAATATGTTCATATACAGAGAGATATCTATTTTTGAGATCAGTCCAATATATCCATGCACAGAGAGCTAGCTACATGGCAGAGTCATGCAACATTTCCATATACAGAGTTGTAGCTATGTGGCAGGTGAGTCAAATGTGTCCATATAATGAGATCTAGCTACATGCAGAGTAGTCCAACATGTCCATAAACAGGGTTATAGCTACATGGCAGATGAGTCCAACATGTCCATATACTGTGAGCTAGCTACATGGCAGACAAGTCCAATATGTTAATAAACAGAGTGCTACCTATATGGCAGATGAGTCCAATATATCCATGCACAGAGAGCATGCATGGCATACATGGCAGAAGAGTCCAAAATGTCCATATACATAGGGCTAGCTTTATGGCAGAGTAAAGCAACATTTCCATATACAGAGTTCTAGCTACATGGCTGATGGGTCCTAGGTGTCCATATACTGAGAGATAACTACATGGAAGAGTAATCCAACATATCCATATACAGAGTACTAGCTACATGGCAGATGAGTCCAACACGTGTATACATACAACAATAGGTACAAGGAAGATGTGTTCAACATGTTCATACAGAGAGAGCTGGCTACATGGCTGATGAGTCCAACATGTCCATATACTGAGAGCTAGCTACATGGCAGACAAATCCAATATGTTCAGAGAGAGAGAGGAACTTACATAACAGATCAGTCCAAAATCTCCATCTACAGAGAGCTAGCTACATGACAGAGTAGTCAACATTTTCATATACAGAGTTCTAGCTTCATGGCAGATGAGTCAATGGTGTCCATATACAAATCGCTAGCTACATGGAAGAGAAATGCAACATTGCCATATACAGAGTTCTAACTACATGGCAGATGAATCCAACGTGTCCATATACTAAAAGAAAGCTACAAGGCACATGGATCCAACATGTTCATACAGAGAGAGTTGGCTACATGGATGATGAGTCCAACATGTCCATATAAAGACCTAGCTACATGGCAGACAAGTCCAAAATCTTCTTATACAGAGAGCTACCTACAAGGCAGATAAGTGCAACATATACATGCTCAGAAAGGGAGCTACATGTCAAACGAGTCCAAAAGGTCCATGTGCAGAGAGATAGTTACATGTCAGAACAGTGGAACATTTCCATATACAGATTTCTAGCTACATGGCAGATGAGTCCAACGTGTCCATGTACAGAGAGCTAGCTACATGGCAGAGTAGTGCAACATTTTCATATACAGAGTTCTAGCTTCATGGCAGATGAGTCCAACATGTCCATATATAGAGAACTAGCTACATGGCAGAGTAGTTCAACATGTTCATATACAGAGTTCTAGCTACATGGCTGATGAGTCCAACATGTCCATATACTGAGAGTTAGCTACATGGCAGATGAGTCCAACATATGTATATTTAGAGGGCTAGCTACAAGGCAGATGAGTCCAACATTATCATACAGAGAGAACAGGCTACATGGCTGATAAG
>NW_006409091.1:119920-120537 GCF_000296735.1 Chrysochloris asiatica
TAGTCCTCTATAGATACACATGTTGGACTCATCTGCCATATAGCTAGTACTCTGTATATGGAAATGTGTGACGACTCTGCCATTCAGCTAGCTGTTAGTATATGGACACATTGGAATCATCTGCCATGTAGCTATCTCTCTGTACATGGACATTTTGGACTTGTATGCCATGTAGCTAACTCTCTCAATATGGACACATTTGACTCTTCTGCCATATAACTTGAACTCTGTATATGGAAATGGTTCACTACTCTGCCATGTAGCTAGCTCTCTCTATATGGACATTTTGCACTCGTCTGCCATGTATTTAGCTTACTGCGCATGGATATGTTGGACTGATCTGCCATGTAGGTAGCTCTCTGTATTTGAACATATTCGTCTTGTTTGGCATGTAGCTAGCTCTCAGTAAATGTACATGTTGAACTCTTCAGCCATATAGCCATCTCTCAGTGTATGAACTTGTTGGACTCATCTGCCTTGCAGGTAGTTCTCTATATATACACATGGCGGATTCATCTACCATATAGCTAACTCTCAGTATATGGAAATTTTGGACGACTCTGCCATGTAGCTATCTGTCAGTATATGGACATGTTGGACTCATGAGCCATGTAGCC
>NW_006409091.1:122722-123817 GCF_000296735.1 Chrysochloris asiatica
ATGTAGCTAGTACTCTGTATATGGAAATGTTGGACTTCTCTGACATGTGTCTAGCTCTCTGAATATGGACATTATGGACTCATCTGTCATGTAGATAGATCTCTGTGCATGGATATGTTGGACGGATCTGCAATGTAGGTAGTTCTCTGTATATGAACATAAAGGACTTGTCTGCGATGTAGCTAGCTCTCTGTATATCAACATGCTGGAATAATCAGCCATGTAGCAAGTTCTCTCTGTATGAATATGTTGGACTCATCTTATATGCAGCTATCTCTCAGTATATGGATATATTGGACTCATCTGACATGTAGCTAGTACTCTGTAAATGGACATGTTGGACTATTCTGCCATGTAGTTAGCTCTCAGTATAAGGACACTGAAGTCTCATCTGCCATGTAGTTAGAACTCTGTATATGGACATTTTGGACTTTTATGCCATGGAGCTAGCTCTCTGTGCATGGATAAGTTGGACTGATCTGCCATATAGGTAGTTCTCTGTATATGAACATATTGGGCTTGTCTGACATGTATCTAGCTGTCAGTATATGGACATGATGGATTCATCAGCCATGTAGCCAGCTCTCTGTGTATGAACATGTTGGACTCATCTACCTTGTAGCTAGTCTTCTCTATATAAGCATGTTGGATACATCTGCCATTTGGCTAATTCTCAAAATATGAACATGTTGGACTCATCTGTCATGTAGCTAGTACTCTGTATATGGAAAATTTGCACTACACTGCCATGTAGCGAGCTCTCTGTATATGGACATTTTGCACTCGTCTGCCATATTTGAACATATTGGACTTCTCTGCCATGTAGCTAGCTCTATGTATATGGATATGTTGAACTCATCAGCCATATAGCCATCTCTCTCTGTATTAACATGTGGGACTCATCTGCCTTGTAGCTAGATCTCTATGTATACACCTATTGGACTCATCTGCCATGTAGCTAACACTCAGTATATGGACATTTTGGACTGTTATGTATCTAGTACTCTATATAAGGACATGTTGGACTACTCTGCCATGTAGCTAGATCTCAATATATGGACATCTTTGACTCACCTGCCATGTAGCTAGAGCACT
>NW_006409091.1:124072-129494 GCF_000296735.1 Chrysochloris asiatica
ACTCTGTATATGGAAATGTTGCACTACTCTGCCATATAGCTAGCTCTCTGTACACGGACACGTTAGATTCATCTGCCATGTAGTGAGATCTCTGTATATGGAAATGATGCACTACTCTGCCATGTAGCTAGTACTCTGTACATGGACAGTTTGGACTGCTCTGCCATGGAGCTAGCTCTCTGTATTTGGACATTTTGGACTCCTCTGCATTGTGTCTAGCTCTCTGTTCATGGATATGTTGTACTGTTCTGAAATATAGGTAGCTCTCTGTATATGAACATATTGGATTTGCCTGCCATATAACTAGCTCGCTGTATATGGATATGTTGAGCTCATCAGCCACGTAGTGTGCTCTATCTGTATGAACATGTTGGACTCATCTGCCTTCTAACTTGTCCTCTATATATACACATGTTAGATTCATCTGCCATGTAGCTAGCTCTCATTTTATGGACATGTTGGACTAATCTGCTATATAGCTAGTACCCTGTATATGGACATGTAGGACTACTCTGCCACGTAGCTAGATTTCAGTATATCGACATGTCGGACTCATTTGCCATATAGCTGGAACTCTGTATAAGGAAATGGTGCACTACTCTGCCATGTAGCTAGTTCTATGTATATGGACATTTTGGACTCGTTTGCAATGTAGCTAGCTCTGTGTGCATGAATATGTTGGACTGATCTGACATATAAGTAGTTTTCTCTATATGAACATATTTGATTTATCTGTCATGTACCTAGTTCTCTGTATATTGACATGTTGGACTCATCAGCCATGTAGCTAACTCTCTATATATAGACATATTTGCTTCACCTACCTTGTAGCTAATCCTGTATATATACATATTTTGGACTCATCTGCCATGTAGCTAATTCTCAGTATATGGACATGTTGGACCCATCTGCCATTTAGCTAGTACTCTTTATATGGACATGTTGAACTACTCTGCCATGTAGCCAGCTCATTGTATATGGACACATTAGAATCATCTGTCATGTAGCTAGAACTCTGTATATGGAAAAGAGGCACTCTTCTGCCATGTAGTTCACTCTCTCTATAGGGATATTTTTGAATCTCTGTGTATGGATATGTTAGACTGATCTGCCCAGTAGGTTGCTCTGTGTTTATGAACATATTGGTCTTGTCTGCCATGTCACTAGCTCTATACATATGGATATGTTGTACTCATCAGTCATGAAGCCAGCTCTCTGTGTATGGACACGGTGGAGATATCTGCCTTATATCTTGTCCTCTATATATAAATATGTTGGACTCATCTGCCATGTAGCTAACTCCCAGTATATGTACATATTGGACTCATCTGCCATGTAGCTAACTCTCAGTATATGTACATGTTGGACCCATCTGCCATGTAGCTAACTCTCAGTATATGTACAGGTTGGACTCATCAGGCATGTAGCCAGCTCTCTCTGTATGAACATGTTGGAATCAACTGCCTTGTAGCTAGTCCTCTATATATACAGATGTTGGAATCATCTGCTATGTTGCTATATCTCAGCATATGGACATTTTGGACTACATTTGGACTACATATGACATGTAGCTAGTATTCTGTATAAGGACACGTTGGACTCATCGGCCATGTACCTAGTACTCTAACTATTCATATGTTGAACTCATCTGCTACGTAACTAACTCCCAGTATATGGACATGTTGGACTCATCTGCCATGTAGCCAGCTTGTTGTGTATGAACATGTTGGACTCATCTGTCTTGTAGCTAGCTCTCTAAACATACACATGTTGGACTCATATGTCATGAAAGTAATTCTCAGTATATGGACATGTTGGACTACTCTGCTATGTAGCTAGCTCTCAGTATATGGACATGTTGTATTCCTCTGCCATGTAGCAAGAACTCTGTAAATGGAAATGTTGCTCTACTCTGCCACATAGCTAGCTCTCTATTTATGGACACTTTGGACTCATCTGCCATGTAGCTAGCCATCTAATTATACATCTGTACATGGAAATGATGGAGTGATCTGATATGTAGGTAGCTCTCTTTATATGAACATATTGGACTTCTCTGCCATGTAGCTAGCTCTCAGTATATGGGTACGGTGGACTCATCATCCATGGACCCAGCTGTCTGTGTTTGAACATGTTTTACTCCTCTGTCTTGTAGCTAGCCCTCTAAATATAAACCTGCTGGAATAAACTTGCATATATATAACTCTCAGTATATGGACACGTTGGACTCATCTGCCATGTAGCTAGTACTCTGTTGTGGACATGTTTGGCTACTCTGCCATTTAGCCAGCTTTCAGTATATGGACACATTGGACTACTCTGCCATGTAGCTAGAACTCTATATATGGAAATGTTGCACCATTCTGTCATATAACTAGTACTCTGTATACGGATATTTTGCACTAATCTGCAATAGAGCTAGCTCTCTGAATATGGACATTTTCGACTCAGCTGCCATGTAGCTAGCTCTCTGAGCATGGATATGTTGAATTGATCTGCCATGTAGGTAGCTCTCTGCATAGGAACATATTCAACTTGTCTGCCATGTAGCTAGTTCTCAGTATATGGACATGTTGGCCTCATCAGCTATGTAGCGTACTGTCTGTGTTTGAGAATGTTGGACTCACCTGCCTTGTAGCTCATCCTCTATATATACACATGTTGGACTCATCTGCCGTGTAGCTAGCACTCTTTATATGGACATGTTGGACTACTCTGCCATGTAGCTAGCTCTCAGTATATGGACATGTTGGACTCATCTGCCATATAGCTTGAACTCTGTATATGGAAATGATGCAGTACTCTGCCATGAAGCTAGTACTCTGTATATGCACATTTTGGACTACTCTGCTATGGATCTAGCTCTCTGTGTATGGACATTTTGGACTCGTCTGCCATGTAGCTATTTCTCTGTGCATGGATATGTTGAACTGATCTGACACGTAGGTAGCTCTTTGTAAATGAACATATTGGACTTGTCTGCCATGTAGCCAACTTTCAGTATATGGACATTTTGGCCTCATCAGCCATGTAGCCTGCTCTCTGTCTATGAGAATGTCGGACTCACCTGCTTTGTAGCTCGTCCTCTATATATACACATGTTGGACTCATCTGCCATGTACTTAGTACTCTGTATACGGAAATGTTGCACTATTCTGCCTTCTAGCTAGCGCTCTGTATATGGACATTTTGGACTCGTATGCCATGTAGATAGCTCTCAGTATATGAACATGACGGACTCATCTGCCATGTAGCCAGCTCGTTGTGTATGAACATGTTGGACTCATCTGTCATGTAGCTAGAACCCTGTATATAGAAATGCTGCACTACACTGCATTGTAGCTACCTCTCAGTATATGGACACGTTGATATCATCTGCCATGTAGCTAGAACTGTGTATGTGGAAATGTTGCAATACTCTGCCATGTTGCTAGCTCTCTATATATGGACACATTGAACTCATATGCCATGTAGTTAGAACTCAGTATATGTAAATGTTGCTCTACTCTGCCATGAACCTAACTCTGTATATATGGACACGTTGGACTCATCTGCCATGTAGCTAGAACTCTGTATATGGAAAGGTTGCACGACTCTGCCACATAGCTAGCTCTCTATTTATGGACACCTTGGACTCGTCTGCTATGTAGCTTGCTCTCTGTCCATGGAAATGATGGAGTGATCTGACATGTAGGTAGCTCTCTGTATATGAACATATTGGACTTCTCTGCCATGTAGCTAGCTCTCAGTATATGGACATTGTGGACACATTAGACATGGAGCCAGCTGTCTGTTTATGGACATGTTGTACTCATCTGCCTTGTAGCTAGCCCTCTAAATATAAACATGTTGGAATCTTCTTCCATGTATATAACAGTCAGTATATGGACAAGTTGGACTCATCTGACATGTAGCTACTACTCTGTATATGGACATATTGGAGTACTCTGCCATGTAGCTAGCTCTCAGTATATGGACACGTTGGACTCATCTTCCATGTAGCTAGTGCTCTGTATATGGAAATGTTGTACTACTCTGCCATGTATCTAGTACTCTGTATATGGACATGTTGTACTACTCTGCCATGTAATTATCTCTCAGTATATGGACATGTTGGAGTTAGAACTCTGTATATGGAAATATTGCATTACTCTGCCATTTAGCTAGCTCTCTGTATATGGACATTTTGGACTCTTCTATAATGTAGCTATTTCTCTCTGCATGGATATGTTGGACTGCTCTGCCATATATGTTGCTCTCTGTATATGAACATATTGGACTTGTCTGCCATGTAGCTAGCTCTCAGTATGTGGACACGATGGACTCATCGGCCATGTAGCTAGTAAAATGCATATGGAAATGTTGGAGTAATCTGCTATGTATCAAGCTCTCATAAATGCACACGTTGGACTACTCTGCCGTGTAGCTAGAAGTCTGTATATGGAAATGATGGAATACTCTGCCATGTAGCTAGCTCTCTGAATATGGACACGTTGGAATCATCTGCCATATAGCTAGTACTCTGTATATGGAAATGTTGGACTACTCTGCTATGTAGCTAGCTCTCAGTATCTGGACACGTTGGACTCACCTGCCATGTAGCTAGAGCTCTGTTTATGGAAATGTTGCACTTCTCTTCCATGTAACTTCCTCTCTGTATATGTACATTTTGGACTTGTCTGCCATGTAGCTAACTCTCTGTACATGGATATGATGGATTGATCTGACATGTTGGTAGCTCTCTGTATATGAATTCATCTGCCATGTAACTAGAACTCTGTATATGGAAATGTTGCACTGTTCTGCCATGTAGCTAACACTCTCTATATGGACATTGTGGAATCGTCAGCCATGTAGCTAGCTTTCTTTGCATGGATATGTTGGACTGATCTGCCATGTAGGTAGCTCTCTGTATATGAAGATATTGGACTTTTCTTCCATGTAGCTAATTCTCTAAATATACATATGTTGGACTCATCTGCCACATAGCTAACTCTAAGTGTATGGTCATGTTGGACACATCTGCCATGTAGCCAGCTCTTTGTGTATAAACATGTTGGACTCATTCGGCCTTGTAGCTAACCCTCTAAATATACATATTAGGACTGATCTGGCATGTAGCTAACTCTCAGTATATGGACACGTTGGAGTCATCGGCCATGTAGCTAGAACTCAGTATATGGTCATGTTGGACTACTCTGCTATGTAGCTAGCTCTCAGTATCTGGACATGTTGGACTCACCTGCCATGTAGCTAGAACTCTGTTTATGGAAATGTTGCACTTCTCTTCCATGTAACTTCCTCTCTGTATATGTACATTTTGGACTCGTCTGCCATGTAGCTAACTCTCTGTACATGGATATGATGGATTGATCTGACATGTAGGTAGCTCTCTGTATATGAACATATTGGACTTTTCTGC
>NW_006409091.1:129594-130165 GCF_000296735.1 Chrysochloris asiatica
ATATGTTGAACTGATCTGCCATGTAGGTAGCTCTCTGAATAGGAACATATTGGACTTGTCTTCCATGTAGCTAGTTCTCAGTATATAAACATGTTGGTCTCTTCAGCCATATAGCCTGCTCCCTGTGTATGAGAATGTTGGACTCACCTGCCTTGTAGCTTGTCCTATATATAGACACATGTAGGACTCATCTGCCATGTAGCTAGCACTCTGTATATGGAAATGATGCATTGCTCTGCCATGTAGCTAGTATGCTGTATATGGACATTTTGGACTCTTCTGCCAAGTAACTAGCTCTCTGTGCATGGATATGTTGGACTGATCTTCCATGTAGGTAATTCTCTTTATACGAACATATTAGATTTGTCTGCCATGTAGCTAGGTCTCTGTATATGGATATGTTGGACTTATCTGCCATGCAGTCAGCTCTCTTTGTATTAACATGTTGGACTCATCTGCCTTGTAGCTAACTCTCTCGTTATATACATGTTGGACTCATATGCCATGTAGCTAGCTCTCTGTATATGGACATGTTGGACTACTCTGCCATGTAGCTAGCTCTCAGTATATG
>NW_006409091.1:131460-132044 GCF_000296735.1 Chrysochloris asiatica
GACTCATCTGCCATGTAGCTAACTCTCAGTATATGGACATGTAGGACTCATCTGCCATGTAGCTAGAACTCTATGTATGAAAATGCTTGACTCGTCTGCCTGGTAGGTAGCCCTATAAATATACACATGTTGGACTCATCTGAAATGTAAGTAACTCTCAGTATATGAACATATTGGACTCCTCTGCCATGTAGCTAGAACTCTGCACATGGACATGTTGGACTAATCTACCATGTAGCTAGCTCTCAGTATATGGACACGTTGGACCCATTGGCCATGTAGCTAAAATCCTTTATATGGAAACGTTGCACTACCCTGCCATGTATCTAGCTCTCTGTTTATGGAAACGTTGGACTCATCGGTCATGTAGCTAGAACTCTGTATATGGAAATGGTGCACTACTCGGCTGTGTAGCTAGCTCTCTGTATATGGACATTTTGGACTCATCTGCCAATGATTTACCACTCTGCACATGGACATGTTGGACTGATCTGCTATGTAGGTGATGTTGCTGTTGTTGTCATGTGCTATCGAGTTGGAACCGACTCATAGCGACCCTCTGCACAGCAGAACGAAACAATGTT
>NW_006409091.1:133304-138774 GCF_000296735.1 Chrysochloris asiatica
TAACCATTTCCTTTTGGTACAATGACTGTGTATTCCTTCCATCTTTTCTTGATGCATTCTGCATCATTCAATAATTTGCCCAGTGAATCTTTCAATAACAAAAGTCGAGGCTTGAATATTTCTTCAGTTCCCCCAGCTTGAGAAATACTGACCGTGTTCTTCCCTTTTGCTTTTCTAACTCTAAATCTTTGCATATTTTATTATAGTATCTGGCTTTATCTTCTCGAACTGATCTTTGAAGTTTCCTGTTCAGATCTTGCACCTCTTCAATTTTTCCATTTGCTTTGGCCTCTCTACGTTGGAGAGCAAGTTTCAGATTCTCTTCTGTATATGTAGATATTGGACTTGTCTTCCATGTAGCTAGTCCTCTTAATATACATATGTTAGACTCATCTGCCACGTAACTAACTCTAAGTGTATGCACATATTGGGCTCATCTGCCATGTAACCTGCTCTCTCTGTATGATCATGTTGGACTCATCTGACTTTAAGCTAGACCTCAAAATACATATGTTGGACTCAACTGCCATGTAGCTAACTTTCAGTATATGGACATGTAGGACTTATCAGCCATGTAGCTACAACTCTGTATGTGAATATGTTGGACTACTCTGCCATGTAGCTAGTTCTCTATATATGGACATGTTGGACTCAACTGCCATGAAGCTAGAACTCTGTATATGGAAATGTTGCACTACTCTGTCATGTAGCTAGCTCTCCGTACATGGACACATTGGACTCATCTGCAATGTAGCTAGAACTCTGTGTATGAAAATGTTGCACTGTTCTGACATGTTGCTAGGTCTCTGCATATGGACAGTTTGAAATCGTCAGCCATGTAAATAGCTCTCTGTGCATGGATATGTTAGACTGATCTGGCATGTGGGTATCTCTTTGTATATGAAAATACTGGACTTGTCTGCCATGTAGATAATCCTCTAAATATACATATGTTGGACTCATCTGCCACATAGATAACTTAAAGTGTATGGACATGGTGGACTCATCTGCCATGTAGACAGCTCTCTGTGTATGAACATGTTGGAATCATCTGCCTTGTAGCTAGCCCTCTAAATATACATATTTTGGACTCATCTGCCATGTAGCTAACTCTCAGTATATGGACATGTAGGGCTCATCAGCCATGTAGCTAGAACTCTGTATATGAACATGTTGGACTACTCTGCCATGTAGCTAGTTCTCTATATATGGACACGTTGGACTCATCTGCCATGTAGCTAGAACTCTGTATATGGAAATGTTACACTGTATATGAACATGATGTACTCATCTGCCTTGTAGCTAGCCCTCTAAATATAAACCTGTTGGAATAAACTTGTGTGTATGTATCTAACTCTCAGTATATGGACATGTTGGACTCATCTGCCATGTAGCTAGTACTCTGTATATGGACATGTTTGACTATTCTGCCATTTAGCTAGCTCTCAGTATATGGACACGTTGTACTTCTCTGCCATGTAGCTAGAACTCTGTATACGGACATTTTGGACTCGTCTGCCATGTAGCTAG
Organism: Chrysochloris asiatica; assembly: GCF_000296735.1. Lineage (NCBI taxonomy): Eukaryota > Metazoa > Chordata > Mammalia > Afrosoricida > Chrysochloridae > Chrysochloris > Chrysochloris asiatica. The sequence continues at coordinate 134,835 of NW_006409091.1, forward strand.
CTCTTAGTGCATGGATATGTTGAACTGATCTGTCATGCAGTTAATTCTCTCTATATGAACATATTGGACTTGTCTGTCATGTAGTCAGCTCTCAGTATATGGACATGTTGGACTCATCAGCCATGTAGTCTGCTGTCTGTGTATGATAATGTTGGACTCATCTGACTTGTAGCTCGTCCTCTATATATACACATATTGGACTCATCTGCCTTGTAGCTAGTACTCTATATATGGACACGTTGGACTACTCTGCCATGTAGCTAGCTCTCAGTATATGGACACATTGGACTCATCTGCTATGTAGCTAGAACTCTGTATATGGATATGTTGCACTACTCTGCCATATAGCTAGCTCTCTTTACACGGACACGTTGGATTCATCTGCCATGTAGCTAGAACTCTGTATATGGAAATGATGCACTATTCTGCCATGTAGCTAGTACTCTGTATATGGACATTTTGGACTACTCTGCAATGCAGCTAGCTCTCAGTATATGGACACGTTGGACTCATCTGCCATGTAGTTAACTCTCTGTATATGGACATTTTGGAATTATCAGCCATGTAGCTTACTCTCTGTACATGGATATGTTGGACTTATCTGATAAGAATGTAGCACTCTGTATATAAACATATTGGACTTGTCTGCCATGTAGCTCGCTCTCAGTATATGGACACTTTGGACACATCAACCATGTAGGTAGAACTCTGAATATGGAAATGATGCACTACTGTGCCATGTAGTTAGATCTCTATATATAGATAAATTGGACTCATCTGCCTTGTAGCTAAAACTCTGTATATTAAAATGTTGCACTACCCTTCGATGTAGTTAGCTCTCTATATATGGACAATTTGGAATTCTCTGCATATAGCTAGCTCTCTGTACATGAATATGTTGGACTGATCTGACAAGTATGTAGCTCTCTGTATATGAACATATTGGACTTCTCTGCCATGTAGCTAGCTGTCAGTATATGGACACGTTGGACACATCTGCCATGTATCTAGATCTCTGTACATGGTAATGTTGCACTACATTGTCATGTAGTTAGCTCTCTGTATATAGACAAGATGCAGTCATCTGCCTTGTAGTAGAACTTTGTATATGAAAATGTTGCATTACCCTGCCATGTAGCTAGCTCTCTTTATATGGAGATGCTGAATTGATCTGCCAAGTAGGTAGCTCTCTGTATATGAACATTTTGGACTTGTCTGCCATGTAGCTAGCTCTCAGTATATGGACATGTAGGAGTCCTCTGCGATGTAGCTAGCGCGCTGCATATGGTCATGTTGTACTACTCTGACATATAGCTACCTCTCAGTATATGGACAAGTAGGACACATCTGCTATTTAGCTAGACCTCTGTATGTGGAAATGTTGCACTATTCTGCCTTGTAGCTAGCTTTCCATATATAGACAAGTTGGACTCATCTGCCTGGTAGCTAGAACTCTGTAAATGGAAATTTTGCACTACCCTGCCATGTAGCTAGCTCTCTGTATGTGGACATTTTGGACTCGTCTGCCATGTAACTAACTCTCTGTACATGGATATGTTGAACTGATCTGCCAAGTAGGTAGTTCTCTGTATATAAACATATTGGACTTGTCTGCCATATAGGTAGTTTTCTGTATATGGACAACTTTGACACATATGCCATGTAGCTAGAACTCTGTATATGGAAATGTTGCACTACTCTGCCATGTAGCTAACTCTCTGTATATGGACATTTTGGTTACATCTGTCATGTAGCTAGTGCTCCATACATGGATATGTTGGACTGATCTCCCAAGAAGGTAACTCTCTGTATATGAACATATTGGACTTGTCTGCCATGTAGCTATATCTCAGTATATGGACATATTGGACTAATCTGCCATGTAGCTAGTACACTGTACATGGACATGCAGAATTACTCTGCCATTTAGCTAGCTCTCAATATATGGGCACGTTGGACACATCTGCCATGTACCTAGAATTCTGTATATGGGAATGTTGCACTACACTGCCATGTAGCTAGCTCTCTGTATATAGACAAGTTGGACTGATCTGCCTTGTTGTGAGAATTCTGTATATGGCAATGTTGCAATACACTGCCATGTAACTATCTCTCTGTATATGGACATTTTGGACTCTTTTGCCATGCAGCTAGCTCTCTGTACATGGATATCTTGGACTAATCTGACAAGTAGGTAGCTCTCTGTATATGAACATATTGGACTTGTCTTCCGTGTAGCTATCTCATAGTACTTGGACATGTTGGACACATCTGCCCTGTAGCTAGAACTCTGTATATGAAAATGTTGCACTACTCTGCCATGTATCTAGCTCTCTGTAAATAGACAACTTGGACTCATCTGCCTTTTATCTAGAACTTTGTATATGGAAATGTTGCACTATCTGGCCATGTAGATAACTCTCTGTATATAGACATTTTGGACTCGTCTGCCATGTAGCGAGCTCTCTGTATATGGACATTACTGACTCATCTGCCATGTAGCTAGCTCTCTGTACATGGATATGTTGGACTAATCTGCCAAATAGGTAGCTCTCTGTATATGGACATATTGGACTTGTCTGCCATGTACTTAGCTCACAGTATATGTACACGTTGGAAGCATCTGCCATGTAGCTAGTACTCTTTATATGGACATGTTGGACTTCTCTGCCACGTAGCTAGTTCTCTGTATGTGGACATGTTGGACTCATTAGCCTGGTAGTTAGTACTCTTTATATGGACATGTTGGACTACTCTGCCATATAGCTAGCTCTCAGTATATGAACACTTTGGGCTCATCTGCAATGTAGCTTGAACTCTGTATATCGAAATGATGCTCTACTCTGCCATTTATCTAGCTCTCTGTACACAGACAAATTGTACTCATCTGTCATTTAGCTTGAACTCTGTATATGGAAATGATGCACTGCTCTGCTATATAGCTAGCTCTCCATATATGGAGGGTTTGGCTTCGTCTGACATGTAGGTGGCACTCTGTGCATGGATATTTTGAACTGATCTGACATGTATATCACTGTCAATATATGGACATTTTGGACAAATCTGCCATGCAGCTAGAACTCTGTGTATGGAAATGTTGGACTACCCTGCCATGTATCTATATGTCCATGTCAATATATGGACATTTTTAACTCATCTGCCATGTAGCTTTCTCTCTGTACATGGATATGTTGGACTGATATGCCCAGTAGGTAGCTCTCTGTATATGAACATATTGGACTTGTCTTCCGTGTATTTATCTCAAAGTACTTGGACATGTTGGACACATCTGCCCTATAGCTAGAACTCTGTATATGAAAATGTTGCACTACTCTGCCATGTATCTAGCTCTCTGTAAATAGACAACTTGGACTCATCTGCCTTTTACCTAGAACTTTGTATATGGAAATGTTGCACTATCCGGACATGTAGATAACTCTTTGTATATGGACATTGTGGACTCGTCTGCCATGTAGCGAGCTCTCTGCATATGGACATTACCGACTCATCTGCCATGTAGCTAGCTCTCTGTACATGGTTATGTTGGACTGTTCTGCCAAGTAGGTAGCTCTCAGAGTAAGGACACGTTGGACACATCTGCCATATATGTGAACCCTGTATATGGAAATGTTGCACTACCCAACCAGGGAGTTAGATCTCTATATATAGACAGGTTGGATTTATCTGCCTAGTAGCTAGAAATCTGTATATGGAAATGTTGCACTACCATGCCATGTACCTAGATCTCTGTATATAGACAAGGTGGACTCATCTGCCTTGAAGTTAGAACTCTGTATATGGAAATGTTGCACTACCCTGCCATGTAGCTAGCTCTCTGTATATGAACATATTGGACTTGTCTGCCATGTAGATGGCTCTGAGTATATGGATACGTTGGACTCATCTGCCATGTAGCTAGTACCCTGAATATGGACATGTT
>NW_006409091.1:138937-139624 GCF_000296735.1 Chrysochloris asiatica
TCTATGTAAATGAACATATTCGAATTTTCTGCCATGTACTTAGCTCACAGTATATGTACATGTTGGAAACATCTGCCATGTAGCTATTACTCTTTATATGAACATGTTGGATTTCTCTGCCATGTAGCTAGTTCTCTGTATGTGGACATGTTGGATTCATTAGCCTGGTAGTTAGTACTCTTTATATGGACATGTTGGACTACTCTGCCATATAGCTAGCTCTCAGTATATGAACACTTTGGACTCATCTGCCATGTGGCTTGAACTCTGTATATGGAAACGATGCACTACTCTGCCATGTAGCTAGCTCTCTGTATATGGATATTTGGACTGGTCTGCCATAGAGCTAACTCTCTGTACATGGTTATGTTGGACTGATCTGCCAAGTAGGTAGCTCTCAGAGTAAGGATACGTTGGACACATCTGCCATATATGTGAACCCTGTATATGGAAATGTTCCACTACCCAACCAGGGAGTTAGATCTCTATATATAGACAGGTTGGACTTATGTGCCTAGTTGCTAGAAATCTGTATATGGAAATGTTGCACTACCATGCCATGTACCTAGATCTCTGTATATAGACAAGGTGGACTCATCTGCCTTGAAGCTAGAACTCTGTATATGGAAATGTTGCACTACCCTGCCATGTAGCTAGCTCTCTGTATATGAACATATTGGACTTGTC
>NW_006409091.1:140449-144460 GCF_000296735.1 Chrysochloris asiatica
TAGCTCACAGTATATGTACACGTTGGAAACATCTGCCATGTAGCTAGTACTCTTTATATGGACATGTTGGACTTCTCTGCCATGTAGCTAGTTCTCTGTATGTGGACATATTGTACTCATTAGCCTCGTAGTTAGTACTCTTTATATGGACATGTTGGACTACTCTGCCATATAGCTAGCTCTCAGTATATGAACACTTTGCATTCATCTGCCATGTAGCTTGAACTCTGTATAACGAAATGATGTTCTTCTCTGCCATTTCACTAGCTCTCTGTATATAGACAAATTGTACTCATCTGCCTTGTAGCTTGAACTCTGTATATGGAGCTGTTGCATAACCCTGCCATGTAGTTAGCTCTTTGTATATGGACAATTTGGACTCATCTGACTTGTAGCTAAAACTCTGTATATAGAAATGATGCATTACACTGCCATTTAACTAGGTCTCTGTATGAAAACATGTTGGACTCATCTGCCTTGTAGCCAGAACTCTGTATATGGACAATTTGGACTCATCTGACTTGTAGCTAAAACTCTGTATATAGAAATGATGCATTACACTGCCATTTAACTAGGTCTCTGTATGAAAACATGTTGGACTCATCTGCCTTGTAGCCAGAACTCTGTATATGGACAATTTGGACTCATCTGACTTGTAGCTAAAACTCTGTATATAGAAATGATGCATTACACTGCCATTTAACTAGGTCTCTGTATGAAAACATGTTGGACTCATCTGCCTTGTAGCCAGAACTCTGTATATGGACAATTTGGACTCATCTGACTTGTAGCTAAAACTCTGTATATAGAAATGATGCATTACACTGCCATTTAACTAGGTCTCTGTATGAAAACATGTTGGACTCATCTGCCTTGTAGCCAGAACTCTGTATATGGACAATTTGGACTCATCTGACTTGTAGCTAAAACTCTGTATATAGAAATGATGCATTACACTGCCATTTAACTAGGTCTCTGTATGAAAACATGTTGGACTCATCTGCCTTGTAGCCAGAACTCTGTATATGGACAATTTGGACTCATCTGACTTGTAGCTAAAACTCTGTATATAGAAATGATGCATTACACTGCCATTTAACTAGGTCTCTGTATGAAAACATGTTGGACTCATCTGCCTTGTAGCCAGAACTCTGTATATGGACAATTTGGACTCATCTGACTTGTAGCTAAAACTCTGTATATAGAAATGATGCATTACACTGCCATTTAACTAGGTCTCTGTATGAAAACATGTTGGACTCATCTGCCTTGTAGCCAGAACTCTGTATATGGACAATTTGGACTCATCTGACTTGTAGCTAAAACTCTGTATATAGAAATGATGCATTACACTGCCATTTAACTAGGTCTCTGTATGAAAACATGTTGGACTCATCTGCCTTGTAGCCAGAACTCTGTATATGGACAATTTGGACTCATCTGACTTGTAGCTAAAACTCTGTATATAGAAATGATGCATTACACTGCCATTTAACTAGGTCTCTGTATGAAAACATGTTGGACTCATCTGCCTTGTAGCCAGAACTCTGTATATGGACAATTTGGACTCATCTGACTTGTAGCTAAAACTCTGTATATAGAAATGATGCATTACACTGCCATTTAACTAGGTCTCTGTATGAAAACATGTTGGACTCATCTGCCTTGTAGCCAGAACTCTGTATATGGACAATTTGGACTCATCTGACTTGTAGCTAAAACTCTGTATATAGAAATGATGCATTACACTGCCATTTAACTAGGTCTCTGTATGAAAACATGTTGGACTCATCTGCCTTGTAGCCAGAACTCTGTATATGGACAATTTGGACTCATCTGACTTGTAGCTAAAACTCTGTATATAGAAATGATGCATTACACTGCCATTTAACTAGGTCTCTGTATGAAAACATGTTGGACTCATCTGCCTTGTAGCCAGAACTCTGTATATGGACAATTTGGACTCATCTGACTTGTAGCTAAAACTCTGTATATAGAAATGATGCATTACACTGCCATTTAACTAGGTCTCTGTATGAAAACATGTTGGACTCATCTGCCTTGTAGCCAGAACTCTGTATATGGACAATTTGGACTCATCTGACTTGTAGCTAAAACTCTGTATATAGAAATGATGCATTACACTGCCATTTAACTAGGTCTCTGTATGAAAACATGTTGGACTCATCTGCCTTGTAGCCAGAACTCTGTATATGGACAATTTGGACTCATCTGACTTGTAGCTAAAACTCTGTATATAGAAATGATGCATTACACTGCCATTTAACTAGGTCTCTGTATGAAAACATGTTGGACTCATCTGCCTTGTAGCCAGAACTCTGTATATGGACAATTTGGACTCATCTGACTTGTAGCTAAAACTCTGTATATAGAAATGATGCATTACACTGCCATTTAACTAGGTCTCTGTATGAAAACATGTTGGACTCATCTGCCTTGTAGCCAGAACTCTGTATATGGACAATTTGGACTCATCTGACTTGTAGCTAAAACTCTGTATATAGAAATGATGCATTACACTGCCATTTAACTAGGTCTCTGTATGAAAACATGTTGGACTCATCTGCCTTGTAGCCAGAACTCTGTATATGGACAATTTGGACTCATCTGACTTGTAGCTAAAACTCTGTATATAGAAATGATGCATTACACTGCCATTTAACTAGGTCTCTGTATGAAAACATGTTGGACTCATCTGCCTTGTAGCCAGAACTCTGTATATGGACAATTTGGACTCATCTGACTTGTAGCTAAAACTCTGTATATAGAAATGATGCATTACACTGCCATTTAACTAGGTCTCTGTATGAAAACATGTTGGACTCATCTGCCTTGTAGCCAGAACTCTGTATATGGACAATTTGGACTCATCTGACTTGTAGCTAAAACTCTGTATATAGAAATGATGCATTACACTGCCATTTAACTAGGTCTCTGTATGAAAACATGTTGGACTCATCTGCCTTGTAGCCAGAACTCTGTATATGGACAATTTGGACTTGTCAGCCATGTAGCTAGCTCTCAGTATATGGACATTTTGGAGTCATATGCAATGTAAATGTTGCACTACCCTGCCATGTAGCTAGCTCTCTGTATATGAACATATTGGACTTGTCTGCCATGTAGCTAGGTCTCAGTATATGGACACGTTGGACACATCTGCCATGTAACTAGCATTCTTTATATGGACATATTAGACTACTCTAACATTTAGCTAACTTTAACAATATGAAGACTTTGGACTCATGTGCCATGTTGTTTGAACTCTGTATATGGAAATGATGCACTATTCTGCCATGTAGCAAACTCTCTGTATATGGATATTTTGGACTCATCTGACATGTAGCTAGCTCTCAGGATATGGGCACACTGGACACATCATCTTTGAAGCCCTACCGTGCCATGTAGCTAGCTTTCAATATATGAACATGTTGAATTCTTTAGCCAGGTTGCTAGTACTCTTCATATGGACATGTTGGACTACTCTGCCATGTAGCTCGCTCTCAGTATATGAACACGTTGGACTCGTCTGCCATGTGGCTTGAACTCTGCATATGGAAATGATGCACTACTCTGTCATGTAGCTAGCTCTCTGTATATGGACATTTTGGACTCGTCTGACATGTAGCTAACTCTCTGTGCAGGAATATTTTGGACTGATCTTTCATGTAGGTAGCTCTCAGCATATGGACACGGTCGACACATCTGCCATGTAGCTAGAACTCTGTATATGGAAATGTTGCACTAGCCTGCCATGTATGTCTCTCTGTATATGGACATTTTGAACTCGTCTGCCATTTGGCAAGCTCTCTGTGCATGAATATTTTGGACTGATCTGCCATGTAGGTAGCTCTCAGTATATGGACACATTCGACTCTTCTGCCATGTAGCTAGAACTCTGTATATGGAAATGTTGCATTGCCATGCCATGTAGCTAGCTCTGTATAGATAGACAATTTGGACTCATCTTCCTTGTTGATAGATCTCTGT
>NW_006409091.1:145481-147860 GCF_000296735.1 Chrysochloris asiatica
TGTAGCTAGTACCCTTTATATGGACATGCTGGACTACTCTGCCATGTAGCTAGCTCTCAGTATATGGACACATTGGATACATCTGCCATGTAGGTAGCACTCTGTATATGAAAATGTTGCACTACCCTGACATGTATCTAGCTCTCTGTATATTGGCATTTTGGACTCTTCTTCCATGTAGCTTAAACTCTGTATATGGAAATGATGCACTACTCTAACATGAAGCTATCTCTCTGTATAGGGACATTTTGGAATCATCTGACATGTAGCTAGCTCTCTGTGCATGGATATTTTGGACTGATCCATCATGTAGGTAGCTCTCAGTATATGGACACATTGGACACATCTGCCATGTAGCTAGAACTCAGTATATGGAAATGTTGCACTACCTTGTCATATACTCTGTATATGAACATATTGGACTTGTCTGCCATGTAGCTATCTCTCATGATATGGACATGTTGGACTCATTAGCCAAGTAGCTAGTACTCTTCATATGGTCATGTTGGACTACTCTGCCATGTAGCTTGCTCTCAGTATATGAACGAGTTGGACACAACTACTATGTAGTTATCTGGAAATGTTGAAGTACTCTGCCATGTAGCTACCTCTCTGAATATAGACAGTTTGGACTCATCTGCCTTGAATCTAGGACCCTATATATGGAAATGTTGCACTACTCTGCCATGTAGCTCACTCTCTGTATATGGATATTATTGACTCATCTGTCATGCATATGTTGGACTGATCTTTGAAGCCGATAGCTCTCTATATATGAACATATTGGACTTGTCTGCCATGTACTAACTCTCAGTATATGGACATGTTGGATACATTTGCCACGTTGCTCTCAGTATAAGAACACTTGGACCCATCTGCCATGTAGTTTCAACTCAGTATCTGAAAATGATGCACTACTCTGCCATGTAGTCTGTATATGGATATTTTGGACTCGTCTGAATGTAGCCTGCTCTCTGTGCATGGATATTTAGGACTCATCTGCAATGTAGGTAGCTCTCAGGATATGTACATGTTGGACACATCTCCCAAGTCGTTTGAACTCTGTATATGGAAATGTTGCACTACCCTGCCATGTAGCTAGCTCTCTGTATATGGACATTTTGGACTCGTCTGACATATAGTTTGCTCTCTGTGCATGGATATTTTGAACTGATCTGCCATGTAGGTAGCTCTAAGTATATAGACAAGTAGGACTTATCTGCCTTGTGGCTAGTACCCTGTATATGGAAATGTTGCACTTCCTTGCCATATAATTAGCTCACTTTATATAGACAAGTTGGACTCATCTGCCTTGTAGATAGAACTCTGTATATAGAAATATTACAGTACCCTGCCATGAACCTAACTCCCAGTGTATAGACAAGTTGGACACATCTGCCTTGTAGCTACAACACTGTATATGGAAATGTTTCATAACCCTGCCATGTAGCTGGCTCTCAATATATGGACATGTTGGACTCATCTGCCATGTAGCCACTACCCTGTATATGGACATGTTGCACTACTCTACCATGTAGCTAGCTCTCAGTATATATACTAGCTGGACTGATCAGCCATGTAGCTTGCTTTTTTACATGGAAATGTTGCAAAACTCTGACATGTAGCTAGCTCTCTGTATGTAGACAAGTTGGACCCATCTGCCTTGTAGCTAGAACTCGGTATATGGAAATGTTGCACTACGCTGCCATGTAGCTAGCTCTCTGTACATAGAGTAGTTGGACTCATCTGCCTTGTAGCTAGAACTCTGTATATGGAAATGTTGCATTACCCAACCATGGAGCTAGCTCATTTTATATGGACATTTTGGACTTGTCTGCTATGTAGCTAGCTTTCTGTACAAGGATATGCTGAACTGTTCTCCCGATAAAGTAGCTCTATGTATATGAACATATTGGACTAGACTGTCATGTAGCTAGCTCTCAGGATATGGACACGTTGGACTCATTAGACAGATAGCTTGCACTCTGCATATGGAAATGTTGCACTACCCTGCCATGTAGCTACCTCTTAATATATGCACATGTTGGACTCATTAACCAGATAACTAGTACTCTTTATTTGGACATTTTGAACTACTCTGCCATGTAGCTATCTCTCAGTATATGAACACATTGGACTCATCTGCCATGTAGCTTGAACTCTGTATATAGATATGATACACTGCTCAGCCATGTAACTAGTTCTCTGTATATGGACTTTTTGGACTCGTCTGACATGTAGCTAGCTAGCTCTCTGTGCATGAATATTTTGGATTACTCTACCATGTAGCTAGCTCTCAGTATATGGATACGTTGGAGACATCTGCCTTGTAGGTAGAACTCTGTATATGGAAATGTTGCACTACCCTCACATGTAGCT
>NW_006409091.1:148245-163867 GCF_000296735.1 Chrysochloris asiatica
GCCATTTAGCTAGCTCTCTGTATGTGAACATGTAGGACTCATTAGTCAGGTATCTACTAGTCTTTAAATGGATATAATGGACGACTCTGCCATGTAGCTAGCTCTCTGTATATGAACACTTTGGACTCATCTGCCTTTTAGCTAGTACTCTGTATATGGAAATGTTGCACAACCCTACCATGTAGCTAGCTCTCTTATATGGACATTTTAGACTCATCTGCCATGTAGCAACTTTCTGTACATGGATATGTTGGACTGATCTGCCAAGTAGGTAGCTTTCTGTATATGAACATATTGGACTTGTCTTGCCATGTAGCTAGCTCTCGCTCTGTGGATACGTTGGACACATCTGCCATGTAGCTAGAACTCTGTTTATGGAAATGTTTCACTACCCTGCCATGTACCTAGCTCTCTCCACATGGACATCTTGAACTCGTCTGCCATGTAGCTTGAACTCTGTATATGGAAATGATGCACAACTGTGACATGAAGCTAGCTCTCTGTATATGGACATTTTGGACTCGTCTGACATGTTGCTTGTTCTCTATGCATGGATATTTTGGCCTGATCTGCCATGTAGGTTGCTCTAAGTATATAGACTAGTTGGAATCATCTGTCTTGTGGATAGAATTCTGTATCTGAAAATGTTGCACTACCCTGCCATGTAGCTAGCTCTCTGTATATAGACAAGTTTGACTCATCTGCCTTGCAGCTAGAACTCTGTTTATGAAAATATTGCACTACCCTGCCATGTACCTAGCTCCCAGTATATAGACAAGTTGGGCACATCTGCCTTGTAGCTAGAACATTGTATATAGAAATGTTGCATTATGCTGCAAAGTAGCTAGCTCTCTATATATGAACATTTTGGACTTGTCTGCCATGTAGCTAGCTCTAAGTATATGGACATTTTGGACTCATCTGCCAATTAACAACATACCCTGTATATGGATATGTTGCACTACTCTACCATGCAGCTAGCTCTCAGTCTATACACAAGCTGAACTGATCATCAATATAGCTTTCTCTTTTTACATGGAAATGTTGCAAAACTGTTCCATGGAGCTAGCTTTCTGTATATAGACCAGTTGGACTCATCTGCCTTGTAGCTAGAAATCTGTACCTGGCAATGTTGCACTACCCTGCCATGTTGCTAGCTATCTGTATTTGGACATTTTAGACTTTTCTGCCATGTAGCTAGCTCTCTGTACATGGATATGTTGGACTTATCTGACAAGTAGTTAGCTCTCTGTATATAGACAAGTTGGACTCATGTGCCTTGTAGCTAGAACTCTGTATATGGAAATATTTCACTACCCTGCCATGTATCTAGCTCTCAGTATACGGACATTTTGGACTTGTCTCCACGTAGCTAGCTCTCAGTGTATGAACATGTTGGACTCATCTGCCATGTAGGTAGAACTCTGTTTATGAAAATTTTGCATGAACCTGTCATGTAGCTTGCTGTGTGTATATAGACGAGTTGGACTCAACAGCCTCGTAGGTAGAAATCAGTATATGAAAATGTTGCACTACCCTGCCATGTAGCTTGCTCTGTGTATATAGACAAGTTGTAATCATCTGCCTTGTACATAGAACTTTGTATATGGAAAGTTGCACTACCCTGCCATATAGCTTGCTCTATGTATGCAGACAAGTTGGACTCATCTGACTTGTAGCTAGAACTCTATATATGTAATTGGTGCACTACTCTGCCAAGTAGATAACTCTGTATATGGACATTTTGGACTCGTTTGCCATGTAGCTACCTCTCTGTACATGGATATGTTGGACCTATCTGCCAAGTAGGTAGCTCTCTGTATATGAACATATTGGACTTGTCTGCCACGTAGGTTGCTCTCAGTATATGGACACTTTGGACACATCTGCCATGTACTCTAGTACTCTTTATATGGACATGTTGGACTACTCTGCCATGTAGCTAGCTCTCAGTATATGAACACTTTGTACTCTTCTGCCATGTAGCATGAATTCTGTATGTGGAAATGATGCACTGCTCTGCCATGTAGCTAGCTCTCTGTATATGGAGCTTTTGGACATGTCTGCCATGCAGCTAGCTCTCTATGCATGGATATTTTGGACTGATCTGCTGTGTAGGTATCGCTCAGTATATGGACACGTTGGACACATCTGACATGTAGCTAGAAATCTGTATATGGAAATGTTGCACTATCCTGCCATGTAGCTATCTCTCTGTATATAGACATGTTGGACTCATCTCACTTGTAGCAAAAACTCTGTATATAGAAATGTTGCACTAACCCGCCATGTAGCTAGCTCTCTGTATATAGACAATTTGGACTCATCTTCCTTGTAGCTGCATCTCTGTATATGGTAATGTTGCACTACCCTGCCATGTAGCTAGTTCTCTGTATATGGACATTTTGTACTTGAGTGCCATGTAGCTAGCTCTCAGTATTTGGACATGTTGGACTCATCTGCCATGTAGCTAATACCCTGTATATGGCCATGTTGGACTGGTCTGCCATGTAGGAAGCTCTCACTATATAGACACGTTGAACACATCTCCCATGCAGCGAGACGTCTGTATATGGTAATTTTGCACTACGCTGCAATGTAGCTACCTCTCTGAATACGGACATTTTGGACTCTTCTGTTTTGTTGGTAGCTCTCTGTAAATGGATATGTTGGACTGATCTGCCAAGTAGGTAGCTCTTTGTATATGAACATATTGGACTTGTCTGCCGTGTAGTTAGCTCTCATTATATGGTCATGATGGACTCATTAACCAGGTAGCTAGTAACCTGTATATGGACATGTTGTACTACTCTGCCATGTAACTAGCTCCCAGTATTTGGCCATGTTGGACTCATCTGCTATGTAGCTAATACCCTGTATTTGGACATGTTGGACTACTTTGCCATGTAGCTTGCTCTCAGTATATGGATACGTTGGACACATCTACCATATAGCTAGAACTCTGTATATGGAAATGTTGCCTTACTCTGCCGTGTAGCACGTTCTATGTATATAGACAAGTTGAACTCACCTAACTTGTAGCTAGAACTCTGTATATGGAATTGTTGCACTACCCTGCCATGTACCTAGCCCTCTATATATGGACCTTTTTAAACTCGTCTGCCATGTAGCTATCTCTCTGTACATGGATATGTTAGCCTGATCTGGCAAGTAGGTAGTTCTCTATATATGAACACATTGGACTTGTCTGCCATGAAGCTAGCTCTCAGTATATGGACATGTTGGGCTCATCTGCCATGTATCCAGAACTCTGTATATGGATATATTGGACAGATCTGCCATTTAGGTAACTCTCCGTATATGGACATCTTGGACTCATTAGCCATGTGGATTCAGCACTGCATATGGAAATGTTGCATTACAATGCCGTCAAGCTAGTTCTCAATTTATGGACATGTTGGAATCATTAGCAATGTGGCTTGAAATCTGTATATGGATATGATGGACTACTGTGTCATGTATAGCTCTCTATATATGGATATTTTGGACTCATCTGACCTGTACCTAACTCTCTGTGCATGGATATTTAGGACTACTCTGTCATATAGCTAGCTCTCAGTATATGGGCACGTTGGACACATCTGCCATGTAGCTAGCACTCTGTATTTGGAAATGTTGCACAACCCAGTCCTGTATCTAGCTCTCTTTATATGGACATTATGGACTCATTTGCCATATAGCTAGCTCTCTGTACATAGATATGATGGACTGATCTGCCAAATATGTAGCTCTCTCTATATGAACATATTGGACTTGTCTGTCATGTAGCTATCTCTGTGTATTGATATGTTTAACTCATCTGCCATGTAGTTAGTACCCTGTATATGGACATGTACGACTACTCTGCCATGTAGTTAGTTCTCTGTATATGGACATTTTGGATTAATCTGCCATGTACCTACCTCTCTGTACATGGATATGTTGGACAGATCTGCCATGTAGGTAGCTTTCAGTATATGGACACTTTGGACTCATCTGTCATGTAGCTAGAACACTGTATATGGAAATGATGCACTACTCTGTCATGTAGCTAGCTCTCTGTACATGGATAAGCTGGACAAATCTGCCAAGTAGGTAGCTCTCTGTATATGAATATATTGGACTTGTCTGCCATGTAGCTAGCTCGACGTATATGGACACAGTTGATTCATTAGCCAGGTAGCTAGAAATCTGTATAGGGAAATGTTGCACTCCCCTGCCATGTAGCTAGGTCTTAGTATATGGACATGTTGGACTCATTAGCCAGGTAGCTAGTACTCTTTATATGGACATTATGGACTACTCTGACCTGTAGAAAGCTCATCTGCCATGTAGCTTGAACTCTGTATATGGATAAGATGCACTATTCTGCCATGTAGCTAGCTTTCTGTATACGGACATTTTGGACTCGTTTGATATCTAGCTAGCTCTCTATGCATGAATATTTTGAACTATTACGTCATGTAGCTAGCTGTCAGTATGAGGACACGTTGGACACATCTACCTTTTAGCTAGAACTCTATATTTGGAAATGTTGCACTAACCTGCCATGTAGCTAGCTCTCTGTATTTGGACAACTTGCACTCATCTGCCTTGTAGCTAGCTCTCTGTACATGGATAAGTTGGACTGATCTACCAAGTAAGTATCTCTCTGTACATGAACATATTGGACTTGTCTGCCACGTAGCTAGCTCTCAGTATATGGACATATTGGACTCATTTGTCATGTAGCTAGTACCTTGTAAATGGATATGTTGGACTACTCTGCCATGTAGCTAGCACTCAGCATATGGACACGTTGGAAACATCTGTCATGTAGCTAGCACTCTGTATATGGAAATGTTGCACTGCCCAGCCATGTAGCAAGCTATCTGTATATGAAGATATTGGACTTGTCTTCCATGTAGCTGTTTCTCAGTATATGGACACATTGGGCATATCTGCCATGTAGCTAGTATTCTTTATATGGATATGTTGGACTACTCTGCCATGTAGCAAGCTCTCAGTATAAGAACACTTGGGACTCATCTGCCATGTAGCTTGAAATTTATATATGGAAATGATGCACTGCTCTGCCATGTGGCTAGCTCTCTGTATATAGACATTCTGGACTCGTCTGACATGTAGCTAGGTCTATGTGCAGGTTTATTATGGACTGCTCTGCCATGTAGGTAGCTCTCAGTATATGGACACGTTGGACACATCTGCCATGTAGCTAGGACTCTGTGTATGGAAATGTTGCACTACCCTGCCATGAAGCTAGCTCTCAATATATGGTCATGTTGAACTCATAAGCCATGTGGCTTGAACTCTGTATATGGACATTTTGGACTCGTCTGAAATGTTTCTAAGTCTCTCAGCATGAATATTTTATATGGATCTGCCATGTAGCTATCTCTCTGTATATAGACAAGTTGGACTCATCTGCCTCTTAGATAGAACACTGTATATGGGAATGTTGCACAAGCCTGTCATGTAGCTAGCTCTCTGTATATGGACATTTTGGAGTCATCTGTCATATAGCCAGCTCTCTGTACATGGATATGTTGTACTGATCTGTCAAATAGGTAGCTCTCTGTGTATGAACGTATTTGACTTGTCTGCCATGTAGCCAGTTCTCACTATATGGACACGTTGGACACATCTGTCAGGTAGTTAGAACCATGTATATTGAAATGTTGACCTATCATGCCATGTAGCTAGCTCTCTCTCTCTATGAACATATTGGACTTGTCTGCCATGTATCTAGTTCTCAGTATATGGACACATTGGACACATCCGCCATGTAGTAGTATTCTTTATATAGATATGTTGGATTACTCTGCCATGTAGCTAGCTCTCCATATATGAATACTTTGGACTCATCTGCCATGTAGCTTCAACTCTGTATATGCATATGATGTAGTACTATGCCATGAAGCTAGCTCTCTGTTTATGGACATTTTGGACTCATCTGACATGTAGCTAGCTCTCTGGGCCTGGACATTTTGTACTACTCTGCCATGTAGGGAGCTCTCAGTATATGGACACGTCGGACACATCTTCCATGTAGCTAGAATTCTGTATATGGAAATGTTGCACTACTCTGACATGTAGCATGCTCTCTGTGAATAGACAATTTGGACTCATCTCCCTTGTAGCTAGAACTCTGTATATGGAAATATTGCACTACACTTCCATGTAGCTAGCTCTCTGCATATGGACTCTTTGGACTTGACTGCTATGTAACTAGCTCTCTGTAGATGGATATGTTGGATTGATCTGCCATGTAGGTAGCTCTCTGTAGATGAACATAATGGACTAGACTACAATGCAGCTAGCTCCAGTATATGGACATGTTGGACTCATTAGCCAGGTAGCTAGTACTCTTTATATGGACACTTTGGACTACTCTGCCATGTAGCTAGCTCTCCGTATATGAACACTTTGTATTCATCTGCCATGTAGCTTGAACTCTGTATATGAATATGATGTACTATATACACTCCCATGTAACTAGCTCTCTGTATATGGACATGTTGGACACTTCTAACATTTAGACAGCTCTCTGTGTATGGATATTTTGAACTGATCTGCCATGTAGCTAGCTCTCAGTATATGGACACATTGGACACATCTTCCTTGTAGCTAGAACACTGTATATGGAAATGTTTCACTACCCTGCCATGTAGCTAGTTCTCTGTATATGGATATTTTGGACTCGTATACCATGTACCTAGCTCTCTGTACGTGGATATGTTGGACTGATCTGCCAAGTAGGTAGCTCTCTGTATATAAACATATTGGACTTTTCTGCCAGTAGCTAGCTTTCAGTATATGGACATGTTGGACTCATCTCTAATTAGCTAGTTCTCTGCATATGGACATGTTGCAGTACTCTTCCATGTAGCTAGCTCTCTGTATATAGACAAGTTGGACTCATATGTCTTGTAGTTAGAACTCTATATATGAAAATGATGCACTACTCTGCCATGAAGTTAGCTCTCTGAATTTGGATATTTTGGATTTATCTGGGTTGCAGCTAGCTGTCTGTACATGGATATGATGGACACATCTGTCATGCAGGTACCTCTCAGAATATGGACATGTAAGACACATCTGCCATGTAGCTAGTACCCTGTATATGGACATGTTGGATTACTCTGCCATAGCTAGCTCTCAGTTTACGGAAACGTTTGTCACATCTGGATGTAGCTAGAACTCAGTATATGGAAATGTTGCACTATTCTGCCATGTAGCTAGGACTCTGTATATAGACAAATTGGACTCATCTGCCTTCTAGGTAGTATTCTTTATACGGACATTTTGGACTAATCTGCCATGTAGGTAGCTCTCAGTATATGAACACATTGGACTCATCTGCCATGTAGCTTGAACTCTGTATATGGATATGATGCAATACTCTGCCATATAGCTATCTATCTGTATATGGACATTTTGGACTCGTCTGACATGTAGCTAGCTTTCTGTGCATGCATATGATGTACTACTCTGCCATGTAGCTGACAGTATATGGACAAGTCAGACACGTATGGACATTTTAGACTTGTCTGCTATGTAGCTAGCTTTCAGTACATGAATATGTTGGACTGATCTGCCATTCAGTTAGTTCTCTGTATATGTACATATTGCACTAGACTACCATGTAGCTAGCTCTCAGTATATGGACACGTTGGACTCATTGTCCAGGTAGCTAGAACTCTGTATATGGAAATTTTGCACAACCCTGGCAGGTAGCTAACTCTTAGTATATGTACATGTTGGACTCATTTTCCAGGTAGCTAGTACTCTATATATGGATATGTTGGACTACTCTGCCATGTAGCTAGCTCTCTCTATATGGACATTTTGGATTCATCTGCCATGTAGCTAGCTCTCTGTACATGGATATGATGGACAGATCTGTCATGCAGGTAGCTCTCAGTATATGGACAAGTAAGATTCATCTTCCATGTACCTAGTACCCTCTATATGGACATGTTTGACTACTCTGCCATGAAGCTAGCTCTCAGTATACGGACACATTTGTCACATCTAGAATGTAGCTACAACTCTGTATATGGAAATGTTGCACTTCCCTGACATGTAGCTAGCTCTCCGTATATAGACAAGTTGAATTCATATGCCTTGTAGCTAGAACTCTGTATATGGATATGTTGCACTACTCTGCCATGTAACTAGCTCTCTGTATATGGACATTTTGGACTTGGCTGCCATGTAGCTTGTTCTCTGTACATGGATATGTAGGATTGATCTGGCAAGTAGATAGCTCTCTGTATAAGAACATATTGAACTTGTCTGCCATGTAGCTAGATCTCAGTATAGGAACACTTTGTACTCATCTGCTATGTAGCATAAACTCTGTATATGGAAATGATGCATTACTCTACCATGCAGGTAGCACTCTGTATATGGACATTTTCGAGTCATCTGACATATATCTACCTCTCTGTGCATGCATATTTTAGACTAATCTACCATATGGGTAGCTCTCAGTAAATGGACATGTTGGACACATCTGCCATGTAGCTAGAACTGTATATGGAAATGTTGCACTTCTCTGCCATGTAGCTAGCTCACTGTATATAAATAAGTTGGACTCATCTGCTTTGTACCTAGAACTCTGTATATGGAAATGTTGCACTACCCTGCCATGTAGCTAGGTCTCTGTATATGGACATTTTGGACTCATCTGACATGTTGCTAGCTCTCTGTACAGGGATATGTTTGCCTGATCTGCCAAGTAGGTAGCTTTCTGTATATGAACATATTGGACTTTTCTACCATTTAGCTAGCTCTCAGTATATGGACATATGGGACTCGTCTGCTATGTATCTAGTACCCTGTATATGGGCAAGATGGACTACTTTGCCATGTTGCTAATTCTCAGTATACAGACAAGTTGGACACATCAGCCATGTAGTTAGAACTCTGTATATGGAAATGATGCACTACTCTGCCATGTAGCTAACTCTCTTTATATAGACAAATTGGACTCATCTGCCTTGTAGCTCAGCTATGTATATGGAAATGTGGCATTACCCTGCCATGTAGCTACCTGTCTGTATATGGACATTTTAGACTCATCTGCTCTGTACATGGATATGTTGGACTGATCTGCCAAATAGGTAGCTCTCTGTATATGAACATATTGTAATTTTCTGCCGTGTAGCTAGTTCTCAGTATATGGACACTTTGAACTCAATAGCCTGTTAGCTAGAAATCTCTTTATGGAAATG
The DNA here is from genome assembly GCF_000296735.1 of Chrysochloris asiatica. Lineage (NCBI taxonomy): Eukaryota > Metazoa > Chordata > Mammalia > Afrosoricida > Chrysochloridae > Chrysochloris > Chrysochloris asiatica. The sequence goes on from NW_006409091.1 coordinate 157,485, forward strand.
TTGCTCTACCCTGCCGTGTAGCTAGCTCTTAGTATTTGGACATGTTGGTCTCATTAGCCAGGTAGCTAGGACTCCTTATATGGATATTTTGGACTACTCTGCCATGTAGATAGCTCTCAGTATATGAACACTTTGGACTCATTTGTCATGTAGCTTCAAGTCTGTATATGGATATGATGCAGTACTCTGCCATGTAGGTATCTTTCTGTATATGGACATTTTGGACTCGTCTGACATGTAGCCTGCTCTCTGTACATGGATATTTTGTACTACACTGCAATGTAGCTATCTCACTTTATGGACACGATGGACACATCTGACATTTAGATAGAACTCTGTATATGGATATGATCCAGTACTCTGCCATGTAGCTAGCTCTCTGTGTATGGACATTTTGGACTCGTCTGACATGTAGCTACTCTCTGTGCATGGATATTATGTACTACTCAACCATGTACCCCTCAGTATATGGACACGTCAAACATGTATGGACATTTTGGACTTCTCTGCCATGTAGGTAGCTCTGTGTACATGGATATGTTGGACTGATCTGCCATGTAGGTAACTCTCTGTATATGAATATATTGGACTTGTCTGTCAGGTAGCTAGCTGTCAGTATATGGACATGTTGGACTCATCTATCATTTAACTACTCCGCTGTATATGGACATGTTGCACTACTCTGCCATGAAGCTAGCTCTCTCTATATAGACAGGTTGAACTCATCTGCCTTGTAGCTTGAACTTTGTATATGGAAATGTTGCATTACCCTGCTATGTATCTAGCTCTCTGAATATGGACATTTGTACTGGTCTGCCATGTAGCTACCTCTCTGTACATGGATATAATGGACAGAACTACCATGTAGGTCGCTCTCAGTATATGGACATGTTAGACTCATCTACCACGTAGCTAGTACCCTGTATACTGACATGTTGGACTACTCTGCCATTTAGCAAGCTCTCAGTATACGAACACGTTTGTCACATCTGGAATGTAGCCAGAGCTCTTTATATAGAAACGTCGCACTTCCCTGATATGTAGCTAGCTCTCTGTAATTAGACAAGTTGGACTCATCTGCCTTGTAGCTAGATCTCTGTATATGGAAATGTTGCTCACCCTGCCATGTAGCTAGCTGTCTGTATACTGACGAGTTGGACTCATCTGCCTTGTAGCTAGAACTCTGTATATGGAAATGTTGGGCAACCATGTCATGTAGCTAGCTCTCTGTATATGGACAATTTGGACTCGGATGCAATGTAGTTAGCTCTCTGTACATGTATATGTTGGACTGATCTGCTAATTAAGTAGCTCTCTCTATAAGAACATATTGGACTTGTCTTCCATGTAGCTAGCTCTCTGTATTTGGACATTTAGGACTCGTCTGCCATGTAGCTAGTTCTCTGTGCATGAAAATGTTGGACGGATCTGCCATGTAGCTAGCTCTCTCTATATAGACGAGTTGGACTCATCTGCCTTGTAGCTAGAACTCTGCAAATGGAAATGTTGCATTACCCTGCCATGTAGCTAGCTCTCTGTATATGGACATTTTGGATTTGTCTGCTATTTAGCTAGCTCTCTGTACATGGATATGTTGAACTGATCTGCCAACTAGGTAGCTCTCTGTATATGAACCTATTGGACTAGACTGACAAGTAGGTAGCTCTCTGTATAAGAACATATTGGACACATCTGCTATGTAGCTAGAACACTGTTTATGGAAATGTGGCACTATGTTGCCTTGTAGCTCTCTCACTATATATAGACTAGTTGGACTCATCTACCTTGTCGTTAGAACTCTGTATATGGACATTTTGCACTACCTTGTCATGTAGCTAGCTCAGTGTATATGGACATATTGGACTCCACTGCCATGTAGCCAGCTTTCTGTACATGGATATGTTGGCCTGATCTGCCGAGTAGGTAGCTCTGAGTATATGAACATATTGGACTTGTCTGCCATGTAGTTAGTATCCTGTATATAACATGATGGACTACTTTGCCATGTAGGTAGCTCTCATTATACGGACATGTTGGACACATCAGACATGTAGCTAGAACACTGTATATGGAAATGTTGCACTATCCTGCCATGTAGCTATCTCTCTTTATATGGACATGTTGGACACATCTGCCTTGTAGATAGAACTCTGTATATGGAAATGTTGCACTACCCTGTCATGTAGCTAGCTCTCTGTATATAGACTAGTTGGAATCTTCTTTCTTGTAGCTATATCTCTGTATATTGATATGTTGGACTGATCTGCCAAGTAGGTACCTCTCTGTATATGAACATATTGGACTAAACTGCATGTAGCTAGCTCTCAGTATATGGACACGTTGGACTCATTAGCCAGGTAGCTAGTACTCTGTATATGGAAATGTTGCTCTATGCTGCCATGTAGCTAGCTCTTTGTATATGCACATGTTGGACTCATTAGCCAAGTAGCTAGTACTCTTTATATGGACATTTTGGCCTACTGTGCCATGTAGCTAATTCTCAGTATATGAACACTTTGGACTAATCTGCAATATAGCTTGAACTCTGTATATGGATATGAAGCAGTACTCTGCCATGCAGCTAGCTCTCTATATATGGACATTTTGGAGTTGTCTGCCATGTAGCTAACTCTCTGTAGATGGATATGTTGGACTGATCTGACAAGTAGGTAGCTCTTTGTATATGAACATATTAGAATTGTCGGCCATGTAGCTAGGTCTCAGTATATGGACATGTTGGAATCTTCTGCCATGTAGCTAGAACTCTGTATATGGACATGTTGGACTGAACTGACACGTAGCTAGCTCTAAGTATACGGACATGTTGGACACATGTGCCATGCAGCCAGAACTCTGTATATGGAAATGTTGCACTACCCTGCATGTAGCTAGCTCTCTGTATATAGACAAGATGGATTCATCTGACTTGTAGATAGATCACTGTATATGGAAATGTTGCCCTACCCTGCCATGTAGCTAGTTCTCAGTATATGGAAACATTGGACACATCTGCCATGTAGCTAGTCCTCTTCATTTGGACATGTTGGACTACTCTGCCATGTAGCTAGCTCTCAGTATATGAACACTTTAGACATAACTGCCTTGTAGCATGAACGCTGTATAAGGAAATGATACACTACTCTTCCATGTAGCTAGCTCTCTGTTTATGGACATTTTGTACTCATGTGACATGTAGCTAGCTCTCTGTGCATGGATAGTATGAATTGATCTGCCATGTAGGTAGATCTCAGTATATGGACATGTTGGATATATCTGCCATGTAGAGAGAACCCTGTATATGGAAATGTTGCACTACCCTGCCATGTAACTAGCTCATTGCATATGAACATATTGGACTTTTCTGCCATGTAGTTAGTTCTCAGTATAAGGACACATTGGACACATCTGCCATGTAGCTAGTACTCTTTAAATGGACATGTTGGACTACTCTGCCATGTAGCTATCTCTCACTATATGAACACTATGGATTGATCTGCCATGTAGGTTGAGCTCTGTATATGGATATGATGCAGTACTCTGCCATGTAGCTAGCTCTCAGCATATGGACATTTTGGACACAACTGCCATGTAGCTAGCACTCTCTATATGGAAAGGTTGCACTACCCTGCCATGCAGCTACTCTCTGCACATGAACATATTGGACTTGTCTACTGTGTCACTAGCGCTCAGCATATGGACATGTTGGACTCATTAGCCAGGTACCTAGTACCCTGTATATGGACATGTTGCACTACTCTGTCATGAAGCTAGGTCTCAGCATATGAACACTTTGGTCTAATCTGCCCTGTAGCTTGAACTCTGTATATTGAAATGATACATTATTATGCCATGTAGCTAGCTCTCTGTATATAGACATTTTGGACTCGTCTGACATGAAGCTAGATCTCTGTGCATGGATATTTTGAACTGATCTGCCATGTAGGTAGCTCTTATTATATAGACATGTTGGACACATCTGCCATGTAGCTGAAACTCTGTATATGGAAATGTTGCACTACTCTGCCATGTAGCGAGCTCTCTGCATATGGACATTTTGGAATCTTCTGCTATGAGGCAAGCACTCTGTAAATGGATATGTTGGACTGATCTGCCAAGTAGGTAGCTCTCTTTATATGAACATATTGGACTTGTCTGCCATGTAGGTAGCTCTCAATATATGGACATTTTGGACACATCTTCCATGTAGCTAGAACTCTGTATATGGAAATGTTGCATTATCCTGCCTGTAGCTAGCTCTCTGTATATTAACATTTTGGACACGTCTGCTATGTAGCTAACTCTCTGTACATTGATATGTTACACAGATCTGCCAAGAAGAAAGCTCCCTGTATATGAATATATTAGACTTGAATGCCAAGTAGGTGGCTCTCATTATATGGACAAGTTGGACACATATGCCTTGTAGCTAATACCCTGAATATGGACATGTTGGACTACTCTGCCATGTAGCTAGCTCTCAGTATATGGAAATGTTGGACACATCTGCCATGTAGCTAGTACTCTGTATATGGAATTGTTGCACTACCCTGCCATGTACCTAACTTGCTGTATATGGACATTTTGAACTCATCTTCCATGTAGCTGGATCTGTATACATGGATATGTTGGACTCATCTGACATGTAGGTAGATCTTTGTATATGAACATATTGGATTTGTCTGCCATGTACGTAGCCCTCAGTTTATGAACACTTTTGACACCTCTGCCATGTAGCTAGAACTCAGTATATGGCAATGTTGCACCACCCTGCCATGGAGCTAGCTCTATGTACATGGACATTTTGAACTTATATGCCAAAAAGATAGTTCTATGTATATGAACATATTGGACTTGTATGCCATGTAGGTGGCGCTCAGTGTTTGGACACGTTGGACACATCAGCCATGTAGCTAGTACTCATTATATGGACATGTTGGTCTACTCTGTCATGAAGCTAGCTCTTCAGTATAGACACACTGTGGACCCATCTGCCATGTAGCTAGAACTCTGTATATGGAAGTGTTGCACTATCCTGCCATGTAGCTAGCTCTCTCTATATGGACATCTTGGACTCTTCTGCCTTGTAGCTAGAACTCTGTATATGGAAATGTTGCACTACCCTGCCATGTAGCTCGCTCTCTGTATATGGAAATTTTGGACTCGTCTACCATGTAGCTAGCTCTCTGTACATGGATATGTTGACTGATCTGCCAAGTAGGTGGCTTTCTGTATATGAACATATTGGACTTTTCTGCCATGTAGCTAGCTCTCAGTATATGGAAACGTTGTACACATCTGCCATGTAGCTAGAACTCTGAATATGGCTATGTTGGTGTATTCTGCCATGTAGTTAGCAGTCTGTATATAGACAATTTGGACTCATATGCCTTGTAGCTAGAACACTGTATTTGGAAATGTTGTCCTATCTTGCCATGCAGCTACCTCTCTGTATATGGACATTTTCGACTCTTCTGCCATATAGCTAGCTCTCTGTACATGGATAAGTTGGAACGATCTGCCAAGTAGGTATCTCTCTGTATATGAACATATTGGACTTGTCTTCCCAGTAGGTGGCTCTCAGTATATGGACACGTTGGACACATCTGCCATGTAGCTAGAACTTTGTATATGGAAATATTGCAGTACACTGCCATATAGCTAGCTCTCTGTATATAGACAAGTTGGACTCATCTGCCTTTTATTTAGAACTCTGTATATGGAAAATTTGCACTACCCTGCCATGTAGGTACCTCTCTGTATATGGACATTTTGGACTCCTCTGCCATGTCCTAGCTCTCTGTACATGGATATGTTGGACTGATTTGCCAAGTAAGTAGCTCTCCGTATATGAAAATATTGGACTTGCCTGTATGTCGCTAGCTCTCAGTATATGAACACCTTTGTCACATCTGTCATGTAGCTAGAACTCTGTATATGGAAATGTGCACTACCCTGCAATGTATTTGGACATTTTGGACTCGTCTCCCATGTAGCTAGCTCTCTGTACATGTATACGGTGGACTTATCTGCCTAGAAGGTAGATCTCTGTATATAAACATATTGGACTTGTCTGCCATGTAGGTGGCTCTCTGTACATGTAGCTAGAACTCTGTATATGGACGTGTTGAACTACACTGCCATATAGCTAGCTCTCTGTATATAGATAAATTGGACTCATGTGCCATTCTGCAATTCTGTACCATGTAGCTACCTCTCTGTATATAGACAAGTTGGACTCATCTGCCTTGTAACTAGATCTCCATATATGGAAATGTTGCACTACCCTGCCTTGTATCTAGCTCTGTGTATATGTGCTTTTTGGACTCATCTGCCATTAAGCTAGCTCTCTGTACATGGATATGTTGGACAGATCTGCCAAGTAA
>NW_006409091.1:163967-166060 GCF_000296735.1 Chrysochloris asiatica
CAGTCCATTTCAGCTCACTAATGCCTAAGATATCGATGTTGATGCATTCCACTTCATGTTTGGCAACTTCCAATTTTCCCAGATTCATACTTTGTACATTCACGTTCCGATTTTTAATGGATGTTTACAGCAGTTTCTCTTCGTTTTGATTTGTGGCCCATTAGCAAATGAAGGTTCTGTGAGCTTTTCTCTGCATGGAGGAGGCATTTTTTCCCCCAGTCTCATTCTGAGTGCCTGTATCTGACAATGTTTTTCTGCTAGTCATAGAATTTTCAGTGACTAGCGATTCGGAAGTAATTTGTCACTCTTTCTTCCTAGTCTCTTTTTGTTTGAAAGCTCATCTGAAACCTCTCCACCATGGGTGACAGTGCTGGTTATTTAACATACCAGTGGCATAGCCCTCAGAATCACAGTAATTCAAACCACCACAGCACGACAGACAGACGAGTGGCGTTTGCATGGTTGCCCTCTGTATATGAACACATTGGACTTGTCTGCCATGTAGCTAGCTCTCCATATATGGACACGTTGGACATATCTGTCATGTTGCTACATCTCTGTATATGGAAATGTTGCACTACACTGCCATGTAGCTATCTCTCTGTATACAGACAAGTTGGACTCATCTAACTTGTTACTAGAACTCTGTATATGGAAACATTGCACTACTCTGCCATGTAGCTAGTTCGCTGTATATGGACATTTTGGACTGGTCTCCCATGTAGCTAGCTCTCTGTACATGACTATGTTGGACTGATCTGCCAACTAGGTAGCTCTCTGTATATAAACATATTGAACTTGTCTGACTTGTAGGTGGCTCTTAGTATATGGACACGTTGGACACATCTGCCATGTAGATAGAACTCTGTATATGGAAGTGTTGCACTACTTTGTCATGTAGCTAGCTCTCTGTATACAGACAAGGCAGACTCATCTACCTTGTAGCTGGAACTCTGTGTATGGAAATGTTGCAGTACCCTGGCATGTAGGAAGCTCTCGTTATAGGGGCATTTTGGAATCATCTGCCATGTCCTAGCTCTTTGTTCATGGAAATGTTGGATGGATCTGCCAAGTTGGTAGCCCACTCTATATGAACATATTGGACTACTTTGCCATGTAGCTACTTCTCAGTGTATGGACACATTGGACATATCTGCCATGTAACTAGAAGTCTGTGTATGGAAATGTTGCACTGCCCTGCCATGTAGTTAGCTCAATTTATATGGTGATTTTGCACTCGTCTGCCATGTAGCTAGCTCTTTGAACATGGATATGTTGGACTGTTCTGCCAAGTGGGTAGCTATCTGTTTATAAACATAATGGACTTTTCTGCATTTAGCTAGCTCTCAGTATATGGAAAGGTTTTACACATCTGCCATATAGCTAGATTTCTGAATATGAACATATTGGAGTACTCTGCCATGTAGCTAGATCTCTGTATATAGACAGTTTAGACTAATCTGACTTGTAGCAAGAACACTGTATATGGAAATGTTGCCCTACCTTGCCATGTAGCTAGCTCTATATATATGGACATTATCAACTCATCTGCCAAGTATCTAGCGCTCTGTTCATGGATATGTTGAATTGATCTGCCAAGTAGGTAGCTCTCTATATATGAACATATTGGACTTGTCTTCCATACAGCTAGCTCTCAGTATATGGACATGTTGGACTCCTCTCCGATGTAGCTAGTACCCTGTATAGTGACGTGTTGTACTAATCTGTCATGTAGCTAGCTCTCAGTATATGGACACGTTGGAGACATCTACCATGTAGCTAGAACTCTGTATAGGGAAATTCTGCACTACTGTGCCATGTAGCTAGCTCTCTGTACATGGATATGTTGGACTGATCTGCCTTTTAGCTAGAACTGTGTATATGGAAATGTTGCACTATTCTGCCATGTAGCTAGCTCTCTGTATATAGACAAGTTGACCTAATCTGCCTTGTAGCTAGAACTCTGTGTATGGAAATGTTGAAATATTCTGCCATTTAGCTAGCTCTCAGTCTATGGACATGTTGTAGTCCTCTGCGATGTAGCTAGAACTCTGTATATGGCAATGTTGCACTATTCTGCCATGAAGCTAGCT
>NW_006409091.1:166246-168379 GCF_000296735.1 Chrysochloris asiatica
ATGAACATTTTGGACTCGTCTGCCATGTAACTAGCTCTCTGTACGTGGATATATTGAACTGATCTGCCAAGTAGGTATCTCTCTATAGATGAACACATTAGACTTGTCTGCCTTGTAGCTATATTTCAGTATATGGACATGTAGGACTCATCTTCCATGTAGCTAGTACACTGTATATGGGCATATTGGACTACTCTGCCATGTAGCTAGCTCTCAGTATATGGGCATGTTGTACACATCTGCCATGTACCTATAATTCTGTATATGGGAATGTTGCACTACTCTGCCATGTAGCTAGCTCTCTGTATATTGACAAGTTGGACTCATCTGCCTGGTAGCTAGAACTCTGTAAATGAAAATGTTGCACTCCCCTGCCATTTAGCTAGCTCCCTGTATATGGACATTTTGGACTGTTCTGCCATGTAGCTAGCTCTCTGTACATGTATATGTTGGAATGATCTACGAAGTAGGTAGCTCTCTGTATGTGAACATATTGGATTTGTCTGCTATATAGGTGGCTCTCAGTAAATGGACATGTTGGACACATCTGACATGTAGTTAGTACCCTGAATATGCACATGTTGAACTACTCGGCCATGTAGCTATCTCTCTATAGATACACAAGTTGAACTAATCTGCTTTGTAGCTAGAACTCTGTATATGGAAATATTGCACTACACTGCCATGTAGCTAGCTCTCCGTATTTGGACATTTTGGATGCTTCTGCCATGTAGCTAGCTCTATGTATATGGATATGTTGGACTGATCTGGCAAGTTGGTAGCTCTCTGTATACGAACATATCAGACTTGTCTCGCATGTAGGTACCTCTCAATTTATGGACATCTTGGACTAATCTACCATGTTGCTAGAACTCTGTATATGGAAATGTTGCACTACTCTGCCATGTAACTAGCTCTCTGTATATGGACATTTTGTTCTCGTCTGCCATGTAGCTAGCTCTCTGTACATGCATATGTTATACTGATCTGCGAAATAATTAGCTCTCTGTATATGAACATATTGGACTTGCCCGCCATGTAGCTAGCTCTCAATATATGAACAATTTGGACTCATCTGCAATATAGCTTGAACTCTGTATATGGAAATGATTCACTACTCTGCCATATAGCTAGCTCTCAGTGTATGGAAACATTGGACACATCTGCATGTTGCTAGAACTCTGTAAATGGAAATGTTGCAATACTCTGCCATGTAACTAGCTCTCTGTGAATGGACATTTTGTTCTCTTCTGCCATGTAGCTAGCTCTCTGTACAAGGATACATTGAACTAATCTGCCAAGTAGGGAGCTCTATGTATATGAACATATTGGACTTGTCTAACATGTAGCTAGCTCTCAATATATGGATATGTTGGACTCATCTGCCATGTAGCTAGAACTCTGTATATGGGAATGTTGCACTATTCTTCCAAGTAGCTAGTTCTCTGTATATGGACATTTTGGACTCAACTGTCTAAAGCCTAAAACTCTATATATGGGCCTGTTGCACTACCCTGCCTTGTAGCTATCTCTCTGTATATGGATATTTTATACTCATCTGCCATGTAGCTAGCTGTCTGTACATGGATATGTTGGACTGATCTGCGAAGTAGGTAGTTCTCTGTATATGAACATATTGTAATTGTCGGCCATGTAGCTAGTTCTCAGTAAAAGGACATGTTGGACACATCTTCCATGTCGCTAGAACAGTGTATATTAAAATGTTTCACTACACTGTCATGTAGCTAGCTCTCTGTATATGGACATTTTGGATTTTTTTGCTACGTAGCTAGCCCTCTGTACATGGATATCTTGGACTGATCTGCCAAGCAGATAACACTCTTTATATGAACATATTGGACTTGTCTTCCATGTAGCTAGCTCATAGTACTTGGACACATTGGAAACATCAGCCATATAGCTAGAACTCTGTATATGAAAATGTTGCACTACGGATCCTTGTATCTAGCTCTCTGAATATAAACAACTTGGACTCATCTGCCTTTTTCCTAGAACTTTATATAGGGAAATGTTGCACTACCCTGCCATGTAGCTAACTCTATGTATATGAACATATTGGACTTGTCTGCCATGTAGCTAGCTCTCAATATATGGACATGTTGGACTCATCTA
>NW_006409091.1:168479-171085 GCF_000296735.1 Chrysochloris asiatica
CTCTATGTATATGAACATATTGGACTTGTCTGCCATGTAGCTAGCTCTCAATATATGGACATGTTGGACTCATCTACCATGTAGCTAGTGCCCTGAATATGGACATGTTGGGCTAATCGGCCATTTAGCTAGCTCTCTATAGATAGACAGGCTTTATTCATATTCTTTGTAGCTAGAACTCTGTATATGGATATATTGCAATACTCTGCCATATAGCTAGCTCTCTGTATATGGACATTTTGGACTCATCTTTCATGTAGGTAGCTCTATGTAAATGAAAATATTGGACTTGTCTACCATGTAGCTAGCTCACAGTTTATGTACACGTTGGAAACATCTGCCATGTAGCTAGTACACTTTATATAGTCATGTTGGACTACTCTGCCATGTAGCTAGTTCTCTGTAAGTGGATATGTTGGACTCATCAGCCAGGTAGCTATTACTCTTTATATGGACATGTTGGACTACTCTGCCATAAAGCTACCTCTCAGCATATGAACACGTTGGACTCATGTGCCATGTAGCTTGAACTCTGCATATCAAAATGATGCACTACTCTGCCATTTAGCTAGCTCTCTGTATATAGACAAGTTGGACTCATCTGCCTTGTAGCTCGAACTCTTCATATGGACATTTTGGACTACTCTGCCATGTAGCTAGCTCTCATTTTATGAACCCTTTGGACTCATCTACCATGTGGCTTGAACTCTGTATATGAAAATGTTGCACTACTCTTTCATGTAGCTAGTTCTCTGTATATGGCACTACTCTGCCATGTAGCAAGCTCTCTGTATATGGACATTTTGGACTCGTCTGACATGTAGCTAGCCCTCTGTGCAGGAATATTTTGGACTGATCTGCCATGTAGGTAGCTCTCATTATATGGACACGGTGGACACATCTGCCATGTAGTCAAAACTCTGTATATGGAAACGTTGCATTACCATGCCATGTAGCTAGCTCGCTGAATATAGACAAGTTGAACTCATCTGCCATGTAGCTAGTACCCTGAATATGAACATGTTGGACTGATCTGCCATGTAGGTGACTCTCACTATATGGACACCTTGAACATATCTGCCATGTATCAAGAACTCTGTATATGGAAATGTTGCACTGCCCTGCCATGTAGATACCTCTCTATATAGACATTTTTGATTCGTCTGCCATGTAGCTAGCTCTCTGTACATGGATATATTGGACTGATCTGCCAAGTTGGTAGCTCTCTGTATATGAACATGTTGGACTTATCTGCCATGTAGCTAGCTCTCATCATATGGACATGTTGAACTCATTACTCAGGTAGCTAACACACTGTATATGGACATGTTGGACTACTGTGCCATGTAGATAGTTCTCAGTATATGTACAAGTTGGACACATCTGCTATGTAGCTAGAAATCTGTACATGGAAATGTTGCAGTACACTGCCATGTAGCTAACTCTCTGTATATGAACATATTGTACTTGTCTGCCATGTAGCTAGCTCTCAGTATATGTACACGTTGGAAACATCTGCATGTAGCTAGTACACTTTATATGGACATGTTGGACTACTCTGCCATGTAGCAGGTTCTTGGTTCGTGGACATGTTGGACTCATTAACCAGGATGCTAGTACTCTTTATATGGACATGTTGGACTACTCTGCCATGTAGCAGGCTCTTGCTATGTGGACATGTTGGACTCATTAGCCAGGTAGCTAGTTCTCTTCATATGGACATGTTGGACTACTCTGCTATGTAGCTTGCTCTCAGTATATGAACGAGTTGAACACACCTAACATGTTCCTAGAACTCTGTATCTGGAAATGTTGAAGTACTCTGCCATGTAGCTATCTCTCTGTATATTGATATTTTTGACTCGTCTGGCATGTTGCTAGCTTTCTGTACATGGATATGTTGGACTGACCTGCAAAGCAGATAGCTCTCTATATATGAACACATTGGACTTGTCTGCCATGTACTAACTCTCAGTATATGGATGTGTGGGACACATCTGCCACGTTGCTCTCAGTATATGAACACGTGAGCCCATCTGCCATGTAGCTTCAACTCAGTATATGAAAATGATGCACTACTCTGCCATGTAGCTAGCTTTATGTATGTATATGGATATTTTAGACCCATCTGACATGTAGCCTGCTCTCTGTGAATGGATATTTAGGACTCATCTGCCATGTAGGTAGCTCTCAGTATATTGTCATGTTGGACACATCTCCCATCTTGCTTGAACTCTGTATATGGAAATGTTGCACTACCCTGCCATGTAGCTAGCTCTCTGCAAATGGACACTTTGGACTCGTCTGACATGTAGCTTGATCTCTGTGCATGGATATTTTGGACTGAAGAGCCATGTAGGTAGCTCTCCTTATATAGACAAGTAGGATTATCTGCCTTGTGGCTAGTACCCTGTATATGGAAATGTTGCACTACCCTGCCATATAATTAGCTCTCTGTACAAAAACAAGTTGGACACATCTGCCTTGTAGCTAGAATTCTGTATATGGAAATGTTTCATTACCCTGCCATGTAGCTAGCTCTCAGTATATGGACATGTTGGACTCATCTGCCATGTAGCTAGTACCCTGTATATGGACATGTTGAA
>NW_006409091.1:171288-184020 GCF_000296735.1 Chrysochloris asiatica
TAGCTCTCTTTATCAGGACATTTTGGATTTGTCTGCCATGTAACTAGCTCTCAGTATATGGACATGTTGGACTCATCTGCCATGTAGCTAGTACACTCTTTATGGACATGTTGCACTACTCTGCTATGTAGCTAGCTCTCTGTATATAGACAAATTTAACTCTTCTGCCTTGCAGTGAGAACTGTGTATATGAAAATGTTGCACTACCCTGCCATGTAGCTACCTCTCTGTATATAGACATTTTGAACTCATCTGACATGTACCTAGCTCTCTTTGCATGGATATTTTGAACTAATCTGCCAGGTAGGTAGCTCTCAGTATATGGACAGGTTGGACACATCTGCCATGCAGATAGAAATCTGTATATGAAAATGTTGCACTACTCTGACATGTAGCTAGCTCTCCGTATATGGACATTTTGGACTCGTCTGCATTGTAGCTAGTTCTCTGTACATGGATATATTGGACTGATCTACCAAGAAGGTAGCTCACTGTATATGAACATACTGGACTTGTCTGCCATGTAGCTAGCTCTCAGTATATGGACATGTTGGACTCATTAACCATGTAGCTAGTACTCTTCATATGGACATATTGGACTACTCTGCCAAGTAGCCATCTCTTAGTATATTAACACTTTTGACTCATCTGCCATGTGGATTGAACTCTGCATTTGGAAATGATGTACTACTCTGACATGTAGCTTGCTCTCTGCATGAATATTTTGTACTACTCTGCCATGTACCAAGCTCTCAGTATATGGACATGTTGGACACATCTGCCATGTAGCTAGAACTCTATGTATGTAAATGTTGCACTTCCCTGCCGTGTAGCTAGCCCTCTGTATATGGACATTTTGGACTCATCTGCCATGTAGCTAGCTCTCAGATCATGGATTTGTTGGACTGATCTGCTATGTAGGTAGCTGTTAGTATATGGACACTTTGGAGTCATCTACAATGTAGCTTGAACTCTATATGGAAATGATGCACTACTCAGCCATGAAGATAGCTCTCTGTACTTGGATAAGTTGGTCTGATCTGCAAAGTAGCTAGCTCTCTGAATATGGACATTTTAGACTCATCTGCCATGGAGCTAATTCTCTGTATATGGACATGTTGCACTCATCTACCTTTTAGCTAGAACTCTGCATATGGAAATGTTGAACTACCCTGCAATGTAGCTAGCTCTCTGTATATTTAAATTTTGGACTCCTGTGCCATGTAGTTAGATCTCTGTACATGGATATGTTGGACTGATCTGACAAATAGGTAACTCTCTGTATATGAACATATTGGACTTTTCTGCCATGTAGTTAGAACTCTGTATATGGACATGTTGGACTATTCTGCCATGTAGCTTCAACTCTGCATATGGAAATGATGCACTACTCTGACATATAGCTTGCTCTCTGTATATGGACATTTTGGATTCATCTGACATATAGCAAGCTCTCTGTGTATGGATATTTTGAACTGATCTGCCATGTAAGTAGTTCTCAGTATTCAGACAGGTTGGACAAATCTGCCGTGTAGCTAGAAGTCTGTATAAGGAAATGTTGAACTAACCTGCCATGTTGCTAGCTATCTGTATATGGACATTTTGGACTCGTCTGCCATGAAGCTAGCTCTCTGTACATGGATATGTTGGACTGATCTGCCATGTAGGTAGCTCCTTGTATATGCACATATTGGACTAGTCTTCCATGTAGCTAGCTCTCAATATATGGACATGTTGGAGTCATCTGCCATGAAGTAAGTACCCTGTATATGGACATGTTGGACTAGTTTGCCATGTACCTTGCTCTCAATATATGGGCATGTTGGACAAATCTGCTATGGAGCTAGAACACTGTATATGAAAATGTTGCACTACCTTGCCATGTAGCTAACTCTCTTTATATGAACATATTGGATTTGTCTGCGATGTAGCTTGCTCTCAGTATTTGGACGCATTGAACACATCTACCATGTAGCTAGTACTCTTTATATGGACATTTTGGTCTACTCTGCCATGTAGCTAGCTCGCAGTACATGAACACTTTGGACTCATCTACCATGTAGTTTGAACCCTGTATATTGAAATGATGCACTACTCAGCTATGTAGTTGGATCTCTGTATATGGACATGTTGGACTCAGTAGCCAGGTAGCTAGTACTCTTTATCTGGACATGCTGAACTACTCTACCTCTTAATATATGCACATGTTGGACTCATTAACCAGGTAACTAGTACTCTTTATATGGACATTTTGAACTACTCTGCCATTTAGCTATCTCTCAGTATATGAACACTTTGGACTCATCTGCCATGTAGTTTGAACTCTGTATATGGATATGATACACTGCTCAGCCATGTAGCTAGTTATCTGTATATGGACATTTTGGACTCATCTGCCATGTAGCTTGAATTCTGTATATGGAAATGATGCACAACTGTGACATGAAGCTAGCTCTCTGTATATGGACATTTTGGACTCATCTGACATGTCGCTAGCTCTCTATGCATGCATATTTTGGCCTGATCTGCCATGTAGGTAGCTATCTGTATATAGACAAGTTTGAGTCATCTACCTTGCAGCTAGAACTCTGTATATGGAAATATTGCACTACCCTGCCATGTACCTAGCTCCCAGTATGTAGACAATATGGGCACATATGCTTTGTAACTAGAACATTGTATATGGAAATGTTGCATTATGCTGCGAAGTAGCTAGCTCTCTATATATGGACATTTTGTACTTGTCTGCCATGTAGCTAGCTCTAAATATATGGACATTTTGGACTCATCTGCCATGTAGCTAGTACCCTGTATATGGACATGTTGCACTACTCTACCATGTAGCTAGCTCTCAATATATACACAAGATGGACTGATCACCCATGTAGCTTTCTAATTTTACATGGAAATGTTGCAAAACTCTGCCATGTAGCTAGCTCTCTGTAAATAGACAAGTTGGACTCATCTGCCTTGTAGCTAGAAATCTGTACATGGCAATGTTGCACTATCCTGCCATGTAGCTAACTCTCTGTATTTGGACATTTTAGACTTGTCTGCCATGTAGCTAGCTCTCTGCACATGGATATGTTGTACAGATCTGCCAGGTAGGTAGCTCTCTATATATAGGCAAGTTGGACTCATGTGCCTTGTAGCTAGAACTCTGTATATGGAAATGTTTCACTACTCTGCCATTTAGTTAGCTCTCAGTATACGAACATTTTGGACTTGTCTGCCATGTAGCTAGATCTCAGTATATGGACATGTTGGACTCATCTGCCATGTATGTAGAAGTCTGTATATGGAAATTTTGCATGACCCTTCCATGTAGCTTGCTCTGTGTATATAGAAAAGTTGGACTCAACTGCCTTTTAGGTAGAATTCTGTATATGGAAATGTTGCAATACTCTGCCTTGTAGCTTGCTCTGTCTATATAGAAAAGTTGGAATCATCTGCCTTGTACCTAGAACTCTGTATATGGAATTGTTGCACTACCCTGCCATGTATCTTGCTCTATATATGCAGATAAGTTGGACTCATCTGACTCGTGGCTAGAACTCTATATATGGAATTGTTGCAGTACTCTACCATGTAGATAACTTCCTGTATATGGACATTTTGGACTCATCTGCCATGTAGCTAGCTCTCTGTACATGGATATGTTGTACCGATCTGACAAGTAGGTAGCTCTCTGTATATGAACATATTGGACTTGCCTGCTATGTTGGTAGCTCTCAGTATATGGACACTTTGGACACATCTGTCATGTACTCTAGGACTCTTTATATGGACATGTTGGACTACTCTCCATGTAGCTAGCTTTCAGTATATGAACACTTTGGACTCTTCTGCCATGTAGCTTGAATTCTGTATGTGGAAATGATGCACTGCTCTGCCAGGTAGCTAGCTCTCTGTATATGGACATTTTGGTCATGTCTGCCATGTAGCTAGTTCGCCCTGTATGGACACATTGGATTCATTAGCCAGGTAGCTAGAAATCTGTATATGGAAATGTTGCACTACCCTGCCATGTAGCAAGCTCTTAGTCTATGGACATGTTGTACTCATTAGCCAGGTAGCTAGTACTCTTTATATGGACATTTCGGACTACTCTGACCTGTAGAAAGCTCTCAGTATATGAACATGTTGGATACATCTACCTTGTAGCTAGAACTCTATATGTGGAAATGTTGCACTACCCTGCCATGTAGCTAGCCTTCTGTATATGGACATTTTGTACTCGTCTGCCATGTAGCTAGCTCTCTGTACTTGGATATGTTGGAATGATCTGCCAATTAGGTATCACTCTGTATATGAACATATTGGACTTGTCTGCCATGTAGCTAGCTCTCAGTATATGGACATGTTGGACTCATCTGCCATGTAACTAGAAATCTGTATATGGACAGGTTGGACTGATCTGCCATGTAGCTAACTCTCAGTACATGGAAATGTTGGACTCATTAGCCATGAAGCTAGCTCTCATTATATGAACACTTTGGACTCATCTGCCATCTGGCTTGAACCCTGTATATGGAAATGATGCACTATTCTGCCATGTAGTAAGCTCTCTGTATATAGACAAGTTGGAATCATCTGCCTTGTAGCTAGAACTCCGAATATGGAAATGTTACTCTACCCTGCCATGGAGCTAGCTCTCTATATATGGACATTTTGAACTCGTCTGCTATGTAGGAGCTCTCTGTAAAAGGATATGTTGGACTGATCTGCCAAGAAGGTCGCTTTATGTACATGGACAAATTGGACTTGTTTGCCATGGAGCTAGCTCTCTATATATGGACATTTTGAACTCGTCTGCTATGTAGGAGCTCTCTGTAAAAGGATATGTTGGACTGATCTGCCAAGAAGGTCGCTTTATGTACATGGACAAATTGGACTTGTTTGCCATGTAGCTAGCTCTCTAGTATATGGATATGTTGGACTCTTTGGCCATGTAGCTAGTTCTCTGTATATGGACATGTTGGGCTGATCTGCCATCTACCTACCTCTCAGTATATGGACATGCCGATCAGTTATGCCATGTAGCTAGAATTCTGTATGTGGAAATGCTGCACTACCCTGCCATGTAGCTAGCTCTCAGTATATGAACATGTTGGACTCATTATCCAGGTAGCTAGTACTCTTTATTTTGACATATTGAACTACTCTGCAATGAAGCTAGCTCTCATTATATGAACACTTTGTACTCATCTACCTTGTGGCTTGAACCCTGTATATGGAAATGAGGCACTACTATGCCATGCCACTAGCTCTCAGTAAAAGGACATTTTGGACTCATCTGACATGTAGCTATCTCTCAGTGTGTGGATATTTTGGTCTTATCTGCCATGTAGCTAGCTCTAAGTATTTGGACATGTTGGGTACATCTGTCTTGTAGCTAGAACTCTCATTATGGATATGTTGCACTACTCTGCCATATAGCTAGCTTTCTGTACATGGATATGTTGTACTGATCTGCCAAGTAGGTAGCCCTCTGTATATGAACATATTGGACTTGTCTGCCATGTAGCTAGCTCTCAGTATATGGACATGTTGGATTCATATGCCATGTAGCTAGCACTCTGTATATGGAAATATTGCACTACCCTGCCATGTAGGTAGCTCTTTGTATATAGACAAGTTGGACTCATCTGCCTTGTACTATAAATCTGTATATGGAAATGTTGCACTACCCTGCTATGTAGCTAGCTCTCTGTATAAAGACATGTTGGACTCATCTGCCTTTTAGCTAGCCCTATTTATATAGACATGTTGAACTACTCTGCTATGTAGGTAACTCTCAATATATGGACAAGTTGGACTCATTAGTGAGGTAGCTAGTACTCTTTATATGGACATTTTGCACTACTCTTCCATGTAGCTAGCTCTCTGTACATGGATATGATGCACTACTCTGCCAAGTAGCTAGCTCTCTGTATATGGACATTTTGGACTTGTCTGCCATTTACCTATCTCTCTGTACATGGATATTTTGAACTGATCTGCCATGTAGATTGAATTCTGCATATGAAAATGATGCACTACTCTGCCATGTAGCTAGCTCTCTTTATATGGACATTTTGGACTCGTATGACATATAGCTAGGTCTATGTGCAGGGATATTATGGACGGATCTGCCATGAAGGTAGCTCTCAGTATATGGACACATTGGACACATCTGCCATGTACCTAGGACTCTGTATATGGAAATGTTCCACTACCCTGCCATGAAGCTAGCTCTCAATATATGCACATGTTGGACTCATTAGCCATGTGGCGTGAACTCTGTATATGTAAATGATGCACTACTCTGCCATGAAGCTAGCTCTCTGTATATGGACATTTTGGACTTGTCTGCCATGTAGCTAGCTCTCTATACATGGCTATTTTGGACTGATCTTCCAAGTAGGTTGCTCTCTGTATATGAAGATATGGGACTTGTCTCGCATGTTGTTAGCTCTTAGTATATGTACCTGTTTGGCTCATCTTCCATGGAGTTAGTACCCTGTATATGGATATGTTGGACTACTCTACCATGTAGCTAGCACTCAGCATATGGACACGTTGGAAAAATCTGTCATGTAGCTAGAACTCTGTATATGGAAATGTTGCACTGCCCTGCCTTGTAGCTAGCTTTCTGTATATGAACATATTGGACTTGTCTGCCATGTAGCTAGTTCTCAGTATATGGACACATTGGACACATCTGCCATGTAGCTAATACTCCTTATATGGACATGTTGGACTACTCTGCCATGTAGCTAGCTCTCAGTATATGAACACTTTGGACTCATCTGCCATGTAGCTTGAACTCTATAAATGGAAATGATGCACTGCTTTGCCATGTAGCTAGCTCTCTTTATATGGGCATTTTGGACTCGTCTGACATGTAGCTAGGTCTATGTGCAGGGATATTATTGACTGATCTGCCATGTAGGTAGCTCTCAGTACATGGACACGTTGGACACATCTGCCATGTACCTAGGACTCTGTATATGGAAATGTTCCACTACCCTGCCATGAAGCTAGCTCTCAATATATGGACATGTTGGACTCATTAGCCATGTGGCATGAACTCTGTATATGTAAATGATGCATTACTCTGCCATGTAGCTAGTTCTCTGTATATGGACATTTTAGACATGTCTGACATGTAGCTAGGTCTCTTTGCATGGATATTTTATACTGATCTGCCATGTAGCTAGCTCTCTGTATATAGACAAGTTGGACTCATATGCCTCGTAGATATAACTATGTATATGGGAATGTTGCACAACCTGTCATGTAGCTAGCTCACTCTATATTGACATTTTGGAGTCGTCTGTCATATAGATAGCTCTCTGTACATGGATATGTTGGAGTGATCTGCCAAGTAGATAGCTCTCTGTATATGAACATATATGACTTGTCTGCCATGTAGCTAGCTCTCAGTATATGGATATGTTGGACTCATGGACCATGTAGCAACTACTCTGTATATGGACATGTTGAACTGATCTGCCATCTAGCTAGCTCTCATTATATGGACACGTTGGACACATCTGCCAAGAAAGCTAGATGTCTGTATATGGAAATGTTGCACTACCCTGCCATATAACTAGCTCTCCGTATATGGACATGTTGGACTCATTAGCCAGGTAGCTACTACTCTTTATATGGACATGTTGGACTACTTTGCCATGTAGATAGCTCTTTGTACATGGATATGTTGTACTGATCTGTCAAGTAGATAATTCTCTGTATATGAACATATTGGACTTGTCTGCCATGCAACTAGCTCTCAGTATATGGACATGTTGTACTTATCTGCGATGTAGCTAGTACCCTGTATATGGACACGTTGGACTGATCTGCTATGTAGCTAGAACTCTGTATATGGAAATGTTGAACTATTCTGCCATGTAGGTCGCTCTCAGTATTTAGACATGTTGAACTATTTTGTTATGTAGTTAACTCTCAATATATGGACAAGTTGGACTCATCGGCCTTGTAGCTATAACTCTGTATATGGAAATGTTGCACTACTCTGCCATGTAGCTAGCTCTCTGTATATAGAGAAGTTGGACTCATCTGCCTTTTAGCTAGAACTCTGTATATTTAAATGTTGCACTACCCTTCCATGTATCTAGCTCTCTCTATATAGACAAGTTGGACTCTTCTTCCTTGTATCTTGATCTGTGTATATGGAAATGTTTCACTACCTTTCCATGTAGCTAGCACTCTGTATATAGACAATTGGACTCATCTGCCTTGTAGCTAGATCTCTGTATATTGAAATGTTGCACTACTGTGCCATGTAGCTCGCTCTCTGTGTATGGATATATTGAACTTGTATGCCATGCAACTAGCTCTCTGTACATAGATATTTTGGACTGATCTGCCATGTAGCTAGCACTCAGCATATGGACACGTTGGAAACATCTGTCATGTAGCTAGAACTCTGTATATGGAAACGTTGCATTACACTGCCATATAGCTAGCTCTCTGTATATGAAGATATTAGACTTCTCTGTCATGTAGCTAGTTCTCAGTATACGGACATGTTGGACACATCTGCCATGTAGCTAGAACCATGTATATGGAAATGTTGTACTTCCCTGACATGTAGCTAGGTCTCTCTCTATGAACATGTTGGACATGTCTGCCTTGTAGCTAGTTCTCAGTATATGGACACGTAGGTCACATCTGCCATGTAGTAGTATTCTTTATATGGAAATGTTGGACTACTCTGCCATGTAGCTAGCTCTCAGTATATGAACACTTTGAACTCATCTGCCAGGTAGATTCAACTCTGTATATGGATATGATGCAGTACTATGCCATGTAACTAACTCTCTGTATATGGATATTTTGAACTCGTCTGACATGTAGCTAGCTCTCTGTACAGGGATATGTTTGCATGATCTGCCAAGTAGGTAGCTCTCAGTATATGAACATATTGGACTTGTCTGCCATTTACCTACCTCTCAGTATAAGGACATATGGGACTCATCTTCCTTGTATCTAGTACCCTGTATAAGGACATGATGGACTACTTTGCCACGTAGCTAGATCTCAGTATACGGACACGTTGGACACATCAGCCATGTCGCTAGATCTCTGTATATGGAAATGATGCACTACTCTGCCATGTAGCTTGCTCTCTTTATATATACAAATTGGACTCATCTGCCTTGTAGCTAGAACTATGTATATGGAAATGTGGCATTACTCTGCCATGTAGCTACCTCTCTGTAAATGGACATTTTAGACTCATCTACTATGTAGCTAGCTCTCTGTACATGGATATGTTAGACTGATCTGCCAGGTAGGTAGCTCTCTGTATATGACCATATTATAGTTTTCTGCCATGTAGCTAGTTCTCAGTATATGGACACGTTGGACTCAATAGCCAGGTAGCTAGAAATCTGTATGTGGAAATGCTGCTCTACCCTGCCATGTAGCTAGCTCTTAGTATATGGATATGTTGGACTCATTAACCAGGTAGCTAGTACTCTTTATGTGGACAGTTTGGTCTACTCTGCCATGTAGCTAGCTCTCCGTAGATGAACACTTTGTACTCAACTGCCATGTAGCTTGAACTCTGTATATGGATATGATGGACTACACTCCCATGTAGCTAGTTCTTTGTATATGGACATTTTGGAATCGTCTGACATATAGCTATTTCTCAGTGCATGGATATTTTGGACTGATCTGCCATATAGGTAGCTCTCAGTATATGGACATGATGGACACATCTGCCATGTAGCTAGAACACTGTATATGGAAATGTTGCACTACTCTGCCATGTAGCTCTCTTACTGTATGTAGATAAGTTGGAACCATCTACCTTGTAGTTAGAACTCTGTACATGGAATTGTTGCACTACCTTGCCATGTAGCTAGCTCTCTGTATATGGACATTTTGGACTCATCTGACTTGTAGCTAGCTTTCTGTACAGTGATATGTTTGCCTCATCTGCCAAGTAAGTAGTTCTCTGTAAATGAACATATGGAACTTGTATGTCATTTAGCTAGTTCTCAGTATATGGACATGTGGGCCTCATCTGCAATGTAGCTAGTACCCTGTATATGGACATGATGGACTACTTTGCCATGAAGTTAGCTCTCAATATACGGACAAGTGGACACATCAGCCATGTAGCTAGAACTCTGTATATGGAAATGTTGCACTACTCTGCCATGTAGCTAGCTCTCTATACATAGACAAGCTGGACTCATCTGCCTTGTAGCTAGAACTCTGTATATGGAAATGTTGCATTACTCTGCCATGTAACTAGCTCTCTGTATATGGATATTTTGAACTCATCTGCTATGTAGCTAGCTCTCTATACATGGATATGTTAGACTGATCTGCCAAGTAGGTAGCTCCCTGTATTTGAACATATTGGACTAGACTGCCATGTAGCTAGCTCTCAATATATGGACACGTTGGACTCAATAGCCAGGTAGCTTTAACTCTGTATATGGTAATGATGCAGTACTCCACCATGTAGCTAGCTCTCTGAATATGGACATTTTGGACTCGTATGACATTTAGCTAGCTCTATGTGCATGGATAATTTGGACTATTCTGCCATGTAGCTAGCTCTCACTATATGGACACATTGGGCACATCTTCCTTTTAACTAGAACTCTGTATATGGAATTGTTGCATTACCCTGCCATGTTGCTATCTCTCTGTTTATGAACATTTGGACTCATCTGCCACATAGGTAGCTCTCTGTACACAGATATGTTGGACTGATCTGCCAAGTAGCAACCTCTCTGTATATGAACATCTTGGAATTGTCTGCCATGTATCTAGCTCTTAGTATATGGATAAGTTGGATCATCTGACATATAGGTAGCTCTCATAATATGGTAATGTTGGATGCATTTGCCATGTAGCTTGAACTCTGTATATGGAAATGTTGCACTTCCATACCATGTAGCTATCTGTCTGTATATGGACATTTTGGACTCGTCTGCCATGCAGCTCGTTCTCTGTTCATGGATATGTTGGACAGATCAGCCATGTAGGTAGCTTTCAGTATATGGACACTTTGGACTCATCTGCCATGTAGCTTGAACTATGTATTTGGAAACGATGCACTACGCTGTCATTTAGCTAGCTCTCTGTACATGGACGTTTTGGACTCGACTGAAATGTAGCTAGTTCTATGTGCATGGATATTTTGGACCGACCTTCCATGTTGGTATCTCTCAGTATATGGACATGTTGGACACATTTGCATGTAACTCGAACTCTGTATATCAAAATGTTGCACTACTCTTCCATGTAGCTAGCGCTCTGTATATGGACATTTTGGACTCATCTCCCATGTAGCTAGCTTTCTGTTAGTGGATATGTTGGACTGATCTTCCAAGTAAGTAGCTCTCTGTACATGAATATTTTATACTTGTCTGCCATGTAGTTAGCTCTCAGTATATGGACATATTGGACTCTTTAGCCATGAAGCTAGTACCCTGTATATGGACATGTTGGACAATTCTGCCACTTAGCAAGCTCCCAATATAGGGACACGTTGGACACATCTGCCATTTAGCTAGAACTCTGTATATGCACTACCATGCCATGGAGCTAGCTCTCTGTATATGGACACGTTGGACACATGTGCCGTGTAGCTAGTACTCTTTATATGAACATGTTGGACTACTCAGTCATTTAGCTAGCTCTCAGAATATGAACACTTTGGACTTATCTGCCATGTAGTTTGAACTCTATATATGCAAATGATGCACTACTCTGCCATATAGCTTGCTTTCTGTCTTAGGACATTTTGGACTCGTCTGACATGGTGCTAGATCTCTGTGCATGGATATTTTGCACTGATCTGCCATGTAGTAGCTCTCAGTATACAGACACGTAGGACACATCAGCCATGAAACTAAAACTCTGTATATGGAAATGTTGTATTACTCTGCCATGTAGCTAGCTCTCTGTATATGGACTTTTTGGACTCGTCTGCTATGTAGCTAGCTCTCTGTACTTGGATATGTTGAATTGATCTGCCAAGTAGGTAATTCTCTGTATATGAACATATTGGACTAGACTGCCATGTAGCTAGCTCTCATTATATGGACACGTTTGACTCAATAGCCAGGTAGCTAGAATTCTCTATATGGAAATGTTGCATCACTCTGCCATGTATTTAGCTCTTAGTATATGGACATAATGGACTCATTAACCAGGTAGCTAGTACTATATTTGTGGACATTTTGAACTACTCTTCCATGTGGCTAGCTCTCAGTACATAAACACTTTGGACTCATCTGCCATGTAGCTTGAACTGTGTATATGGATATGATGCACTACTCTGCCATGTAGCTAGATCTCTGTATATGGACATTCTGGACTCATCTGACATGTAGCTAGCTCTCTGTGCATGGATATTTTGGACTACTCTGCCATGTAGCTAGCTCTCAGTATATGGACACGTTGGACACATCTGCCTTGTAGCTAGAACTCTGTATATAGAAAAGTTGCATTAGCATGCCATATAGCTAGCTCTCTGTATATGGACATTTTGGAAATGTCTGCATTGTAGCTAGCTCTCTGCAGATGGAATTTTTGGACTGATCTGCCAAGTAGGTAGCTCTCTGTAAATGAACATTTTAAACTTGTCTGTCATGAAGCTAGCTCTCAGTACAGGGACATGTTGGACTCACCTGCCATGTAGGTAGAACTCTGTATATGGAAATGTTGCACTACTCTGCAATGTAGCTCACT
>NW_006409091.1:193145-200194 GCF_000296735.1 Chrysochloris asiatica
CTCTCAGTATATAGACACGTTGGACACATCTGCCATGTAGCTAGTACTCTTTATATGGACACGTTGTTCTACTCTGCCATGAAGCTAGCTCTCAGTATATGAACACTTTGGACTCAACTGACATGTAGCTTGAACTATGTTTATGGAACTGATGCACTACTCTGCCATGTAACTAGCTCTCTGTATATAGACAAGTTGAACTCATCTGAAATGTAGCTAGCTCTCTGTACATGGATATTTTGGATTGATCTGCCATGTAGGTAGCTCTAGGTATACGGACACGTTGGACACATCTGCCATTTAGCTAGAACTCTGTATATGGAAATGTTGCACTACTCAGCCCTGTAACTAGCTCTCTGTATATAGACAAGTTGGACTCGTCTGCCTTGTAGCTAAATCTCTGTATATGGAAATGTTGCATTACCCTGTCATGTATCTAGCTCTCTATATATGGACATTTTGGACTCCTCTACTCAGCAGTTAGCACTCTGTACATGGATATGTTGGACTGATCTGCCAAGTAGGTAGCTCTCTTTATATGAATATATAGGACTTGTCTTCCATGTAGCTAGCTCTCAGTGTAAGGACATGTTGGATTCAACTGCCATGTAGCGAGTAGTTTGTATATGGACATGTTGGACTGATCTGCCATGAAGTTAGCTCTCAGTATATGGACAAGTTGGACACTTCTGCCATGTAGCTAGAACACTGTATATGGCAAAGTTGCACTACCCTGCCTTGTATCTAGGTCTCAGTATATAGACATATTGGACTCATTAGCCAAGTAGCTAGTACTTTTTAAATGGACATGTTGGACTACTCTGCCATGTAGCTCGCTTTCATTATATGAACACTTTGGACTCATATGCCATTTAGCATGAACACTGTATATGGAAATGATGCACTACTCTGCCATGGAGCTAGCTCTCTGTGTATAGACATTTTGGACTAGTCTGACATGTAGATAACTCTCTGTGCATGAATATTTTGGACTTATCTGCCATGCAGGTAGCTCTCAGTATATGGACACATTGGACACATCTGCCATGTAGCTAGAACACTGTATATCGAAATGTTGCACTGCCCTGCCTTGTATCTGGGTCTCACTATATGGACATGTTTGACTCATTAGCCAGGTAGCTTGTACTCTTTATATGGTCATGTTGGACTACTCTGCCATATAGCTCGCTCTCATTATATGAACACTTTGGACTCATCTGCCATGTCGATTGAATTCTGTATATGGAAATGATGCACTACTCTGCCATGTAGCTAGCTCTCTGTATATAGACATTTTGGACTCGTCTGACATGTAGATAAATCTCTGTGCATAAATATTTTGGACTTATCTGCCATGTATGTAGCTCTCAGTATATGGACATGTTGGACACATCTGCCATGTAGCTAGAAGTCTATATAAGCAAATGTTGCACTACCCTGCCATGTAGCCAGCTGTCTGTATATGGACATTTTGGATTCTTCTGCCATGTAGCTAGCTCTCCGTACATGGATATGTTGGACTGATCTGCCAATTAGATAGCTCTCTGTACATGAATATATTGGACTTGTCTGCCATGTAGCTCGCTCTCAATATATGGACATTTTGCACTTCCATGCCATTTAGCTACCGTCTGTATAGAGACAAGTTGGACTCATCTGCCTTATAGCTAGAACTCTGTTTCTGGAAATGATGCAATACCTTACCATGTAGTTAACTCTCAGTATATGGACACTTTGGACTCATTAGCCAGGCAGCTAGAACAGTGCATATGGAAATGTTGCACTACCCTGCAATATAGCTAGCTCTTAGTATATGGACATGTTGGACTCATTAAACAGGTAGCTTCACTATATATATGGACATTTTGGTCTACTCTGCCATGTAGCTAGCTCTCAGTATACGGACACATTGGACACATCTTCCTGGTTGTTAACACTCTGTATGTGGAAATGTTGCACTACCTTGACACATAGCTATCTCTCTGTATATGGACATTTTGGACTCGTCTGCATTGTAGCTAGCTCACTGTACATGGATATGTTGGGCTGATCTGCCAAGTAGGTAGATCTCTGTAGATGAACACATTGGACTTCTCTGCCATGTAGCTTATTCTCAGTACATGCACATGTTGGACTCACCTACCATGTAGCTATTACTCTGTATATGGACATGTTGGACTGATCCTACATGTAGGTAGCTTTCCGAATATGGACACATTGGACATATATGCCATGTAGCTAGAACTCTGTATATGGACATTTGGACTTGTCTGCCACATAGCTAGCTTTCAGTATATGGACATGTTGGACTGATCCTACATGTAGGTAGCTTTCCGAATATGGACACATTGGACATATATGCCATGTAGCTAGAACTCTGTATATGGACATTTGGACTTGTCTGCCACATAGCTAGCTTTCAGTATATGGACATGTTGGACTCATATGCCTTGTAGCTAGATCTCTGTTCATGGATATGTTGTACTGATCTGCCAAGTAGGTAGCTCTCTGTATATGAACTTACTGGACTTCTCTTCCATGTAGCTAGCTCTCAGTATATGGACATGTTGGACACATTATCCAGGAAGCTAGTACTCTATATATGGACATGCTGGACTACTCTGCCATGGAGCTAACTCTCAATATATGAACACTTTGCACTCATCTGCCATGTAGCTTGATCTCTGTATATGGAAATGATGAACTGCTCTGCCATGTAGCTAGCTATCTGTATATGGACATTTTGGACTCGTGTGACATGTAGTTACCTCTCTGTGCATGGATACTTTGAACTGATCTGCCACTTAGGTAGCTCTCAGTACATGGAGAGGTTGGACACATCTTATATACAGCTAGAACTCTGTATATGGAAATGTTGCACTATCCTGCCATGGAGGTAGCTCTCTGTATTTGGACATTTTGGACTGGTCAGCCATGTAGCTAACTTTATATACATGGATATGTTGGACTGATCTGTCAAGTAGCTAGCTCTCTGTAAACTTATTGGACTTGTCTGCCATAAAGCTAGCTCTCAGTATATGGACACGTTGGACACTTCTCCCATATTGATAAAACTCTGTATATGGAAATGTTACACTACACTGCCATGTAGCCAGCTCTTGGTACATGGACATATTGGACTCATCTGCCACGTAGCTAGTACCCTGTATGGTCATGTTGGACTGCTCTGCCATGTAGCTAGCTCTCAGTGTATGGACACATTGAATATATCTGCCATGTACCTAGAACTCTGTATATGGAAATGTTGCATTACTCTGAAAATGTAGGTAGTTCTCTGTATATAGACAAGTTGGACTCATTTGCCTTGTACCAAGAACACTGTATATGGAAGTGATTCACAACCCTGTCATGTAACTAGCTCTATATATATGGACATTTTGGAATCATCTGACATATAGCTATATCTCTGTACATGGATATGTTGGACTGATCTGCCAAGTATCTAGCTCTCCGTATATGAACATATCAGACTTGTCTGCCATAAAGCTAGCTCTCAGTATATGGACACGTTGCACACATCTGCCATGTAGATAGAACTGTGTATATGAAAGTGTTGCACTACTCTGCCATGTACCTAGTTCTCTGTATATAGACAAGTTGGACTTATCTGCCTTGTAGCTAGAACTCTGTATATGGAAATGTTGCACTACACTGCCATGTAGCTAGATATCTGTATATGGACACTTTTGAATCATCTTCCATGTAGCAAGCTCTCTTTACATGGATGTGTTGGACTGATCTGCCAAGTATGTAGCTCTCTGTGTATATGAACACATTGGACTTGTCTGCAATATATGTAGCTCTCAATATATGGAAACCTTGGACACATCTGCCATGTAGTTAGAAATCTGTATATGGAAATGCTGCACTACACTGCCATGTAGCTAGCTCTCTGTTTAAGGACATTTTGCACTCATCTGCCATGTAGCTAGCTCTTTGTACATGGATATGTTATAGTGGTCTGCGAAGTAGGTAGCTCTCTGTATATGAACATATTGGAATTGTCTAACATAAAGCTAGCTCTCTGTATATGGGCATTTTGTACTCGTCTGACATGTAGCTTGCTCTTTATATAAGGATATGTTGGATTGAACTGCTAAGTAGGTAGCTCTCAGTATATTAGCATATTGGACTTGTCTGCCATGTAGCTAGCTCCCAGGATGTGAAAAAATTGTACACATCTGCCAGGTAGCTAGAACTCTGAATATGGACATGTTGGAGTGCTCTGTCATGTACCTAGTTCTGTATATAGACAATTTGGACTCATCTGCCTTGTAGCTAGAACTCTGTATATGGAAATGTTGCCCTACATTACCATGTAGCAAGCTCTCTGTATAAGGACATTTTAGACTCTTCTGCCATGTAGCTATCTCTCTGTACATGGATATGTTGGACCGATCTGCCAAGTAGGTAGCTCTCAGTATATGAACATATTGGACTTGACGTCCATGTAGCAAGCACTCAGTATATGGACATGTTGGACTCATCTGCCATGTAGGTAGAACTCTGTATGTGAAAATGTTGAATTACCCTGATATGTGGCTAGCTCTCTGTATATGGACATTTTGGACTTGTCTACCATGTAGCTAGCTCTCTGCACATAGATATGTTGGACTGATCTGCCAAATAGGTATCTCTCTCTACATGAAGATATTGGACTTATCTGCCATGTAGGTAGTTCTCAATATATGGACACCTTGCATACATCTGCCTTGTAGTTAGATCTCTGTATTTGAAAATGTTACACTACCCTGCCATGTTGTTAGCTCTCTGTATATGGACATTTGGAATCGTCTACCATGTAGCTAGCTCTCTGTACATGGATATGATGGACAGATCTGTCATGCAGGTAGCTCTCAGTATATGGACAAGTATGTAGCTCTCTGTATATGAATATATTGGACTTCTCTGCCATGTAGGTGGCTCTCAATATAAGGACACGTTGGACCCATCTGCCATGTAGATAGAATTCTGTATATGGAAATGTTGCACTACTCTGCCTGTAGCTACCTCTCTGTATATAGACAAGTTGGACTCATCTGCCTTGTAGCTAGAACTCTGTATATGGAAATGTTGCACTACCCTGCCTTGTGGTTATCTCTCTGTGTATGGACATTTTGTACTCGTCTGCCATGTAGCTAGTTCTCTGTACATGGATATGTTGGACTGATCTGTCAAGTATGTAACTCTCTGTATATGAATACATTGGACCTGTCTGCTATGTAGTTAGCTCTCAGTATAGGAACATGTTTGACACATCTGCCATGTAGCTAGAACTAAGTATATGGAAATGTTGCACTACCCTGCCATGTAGCTAGCTCTCTGTATATGGATATGTTGGAATGATCTGTCAAGTAAGTCGTTCTTTGAATATGAACATATTTGACTTCTCTGCCATTTAGCTCGCTCTCAGTACATGGACACGTTGGTCACATCTGCAATGTTGCTTGCACTCAGTGTATGGACATGTTGGATACATCTGCCACGTAGCTACTACCCTGTATATGGACAGATTGGACAGATCTGCCATGTAGATAGCTCTCAGTATATGGACACGTTGGACATATCTACCAAGTAGATAGTACTCTTTATATGGACATGACGGACTACTCTGCCATTTAGCTAGCTCTCAGTATATGAACACTTGGATTCATCTGCCATGTAGCTTGAACTCTGTATACAGAAATTAAGCACTATTTGTCCATGTAAGTAACTCTCAGTATATGGACATGTTGGGCACATCTGCCAGGTAGCTAGTACTCTTTATATAGGCATGTTGGACTACTCTGCCATGTAGCTAGCTCTCAGTATATGAACACTTTGGACTCATCTCCCATGTAGCTTAAACTCTGTATATGGAAATGTTGTACTACCCTGCCATATAGGTAACTCTCAGTATATGGACATGTTGGACTCATTACCCAGGTAGCTAGTACTCTTTATATGGACATGTATGACTACTCTGCCATATAGCTAACTCTCAGTATATGAACATATTGGACTAATCTCCCATGTAGCTTGAACTCTGTATATGGAAATGATGCACTATTCTGCCATGTAGCTAGCTTTCTTTATCTGGACATTTTGGACTCGTCTGCCATGTCGCTAGCTCTCTGTACATGGATATGTTCGACTGATCTGCCATGTAGGTTGCTCTCATTACATGGACATGTAGGACGAATCTGCCATGTAGCTAAAACTCGGTATATGGAAATTTTGCACTACTCTGCCATATAGCTAGCTCTCTGTATATGGGCGTTTTGGACTCATCTGCCAAGTAGATAGCTCTATGTACATGGATATGTTGGGCTGATCTGCCAAATACGTAGCTTTCTGTATATGAAGATATTGGACTTGTCTGACATGTACCTAGCTCTCAGTATATGGACACGTTGAACTCATTAGCCAGGTATCTACTATTCTTTATATGGACATGTTGGACTACTGTGCTATGTAGCTATCTCTCAGTATATGAGCACTTTGGAATCATCTGCCATGTACCTTGAAGTCTGTATATGGAAATGATGCACTATGCAATCTTGCGAGCTCTCTATTATGGACATTTTTTACTCATCTGACATGTAACTATCTTTCTGTGCATGGATATTTTCGACAGATCTGCCATGTAGGTACCTCTCAGTATATGGACATGTTGGACACATCTGCCATGTAACTAGAACTCTGTATATGGAAAAGTTGCACTACTCTGTCATGTAGCTAGCTCTCTGCATATGGACATTTTGGACTCGTCTGCCATGTTGCTAGCTCTCTGTACATGGATATGTTTGACTGATATGCCAAGAAGATAGCTCACTGTATATGAACATATTGGACTTGTCTGTCATGCAACTAGCTCTCATTATATGGACATGTTGGATTCATCTGCCATATAGCTAGTACCCTGTATATGGATATGTTGGACTACTCTACTTGTGGCTCGCTCTCGGTATATGGACACCTTGAACACATCTGCCATGTAGCTAGAACTCTGTACATGGATATGTTGCACTACCCTGCCATGTAGCTAG
>NW_006409091.1:200395-203656 GCF_000296735.1 Chrysochloris asiatica
ACTAATCTGCCATGTAGCTTGAACTCTGAATATGTAAATTATGCACTACTCTTCCTTGTAGCTAGCTCTCTGCATATGGTCATTTTGAACTCATCGGACATGCAGCTAGCTCTCTGTGCATTAAATTTTGGACTGATCTGCCTGTAGTTAGCACTCAATATATGGGCACGTTGAACACATCTGCCATGTTGCTAGAACTCTGTATATAGACAAATTGGATTCATCTGCCTTGTAGCTAGAACTCTGTACATGGAAATGTTGCACTACACTTCCACATAGCTAGCTCTCTGAATATGGACATTTTGGACTCGAATGCCATGTAGGTAGCTCTCTGTACATGGGTATGTTGGACTGATCTTCTAAGTACGTAGCTCTCTGTGTATGAACATATTGGATTTGTCTGCCATGTAGCTAGCTCTCAGTATATGGACATGTTGGACTACTCTGCCATATAGCTGGTTCCCTGTATATGGACATGTTGGACTACTCTGCCATTTTTCTAGCTCTCTGTGTATGCATTCTGATCTTCCATGTAGGTACCTCTCTGTATATGAACACGTTGGACACATCTGCCATGTAGCTAGAACTCTGTATATGGAAATGTTGCACTACCCTGTCATGTAGCTAGCTTTCTGTAGATGGACATTTTGGACTCATCTGCCATGTCGCTAGCTCTCTGTACATGGATATGTTTGACTGATATACCAAGAAGTTAGCTCTCTGTATATGAACATATTGGACTTGTCTGCCATGTAGCTAGCTCTCACTATATGGACATGTTGGATTCATCTACCATGTAGCTAGTACCCTGTATATGGACATGTTGGACTACTCTACTTGTGGCTCGCTCTTGATATATGGACAACTTGAACACATCTGCCAAGTAGCTAGAACTCTGTACGTGGAAATGTTGCACTACTCTGCCATGTAGCTAGGTCTGTGTATATGGACATTTTGTACTCATCTGCCATGTATCTAGCTCTCTGTACATGGATATGTTGGACTGATCTGCCAAGTGGGTAGCTCTCTGTATATGAACATATTGGACTTGTCTTCCATGAAGCTAGCTCTCAGTATATGAACATGTTGGACTCATTAGCCAGGTAGCTAGTACTTTTTATATGGACATGGTGGACCACTCTGACATGTAGCTAGAACTCTAGATAGACAAGTTGGATTCATCTGCCTTGTAGCTAGAACTCTGTACATTGAAATGTTGCACTACTCTTCCACGTAGCTAGCTCTCTGAATATGGACA
This sequence comes from Chrysochloris asiatica, assembly GCF_000296735.1. Lineage (NCBI taxonomy): Eukaryota > Metazoa > Chordata > Mammalia > Afrosoricida > Chrysochloridae > Chrysochloris > Chrysochloris asiatica. The sequence continues at coordinate 201,654 of NW_006409091.1, forward strand.
TTTTGTACTCGTATGCCATGTAGGTAGCTCTCTGTACATGGTTATGTTGGACTGATCTTCCAAGTAGGTAGCTCTCCGTGTATGAACATATTGGCCTTGTCTGCCATGTAGCTAGCTCTCAGTATATGGACATGTTGGACTACTCTGCCATATAGCTGGTTCCCTGTATAAGGACATGTTGGACTACTCTGCCATTTTGCTAGCTCTCTGTATATAGACATTCTGTACTCGTCTGCCATGTAGCTAGCTCTCTGTACATGGACATGTTGGATTGATCTGCCAAGTAGAAAGCTCGCTGTATATGGACATATTGGACTTGGCCATGAAGCTAGATCTCAGTATATGAACATGTTGGACTCATTAGCCAGATAGATAGTACTCTTTATATGGAAATGATGGGCGACTCTACCATGTACCTAGCTCTCAGCATATGAACAATTTACACTCATATTCCTTGTAACTTGAACTCTGTATATGGAAATGATGCACTACTCTGCCATGTAGGTAGTTCTCAGTATATGAACACTTTGGACTTATATTCCATGTAGCTTGAACTCTGTATTTGGAAATGATGCACTACTCTGCCATGTAGCTAGCTCTCTGTATATGGACCTTTTGGACTCGTTTGCCATGAAGCTGGATATGTTGGACTGATTTGCGAAGTAGGTGGCTCTCTGTATATGAACATATTGGACTTGTAAGCCATGTAGTTAGCTCTCAATATATGGACACCTTGTGCACATCTGCCACTTAGCTAGAACTCTGTATATGGAATTGTTGCAGTACTCTGCCATGTAGCTAACTCTCTGTATAAAGAAAAGATGGACTCATCTGTCTTGTAGCTAGAATTCTGTATATGGAAATGTTGCACCACCCTGCCATGTAGATAGCTCTCTGTATATGGATATTTTGGACTCCATCTGCCATGTAGCTAACTCTCTGTACATGGATATTTGGGAATGATCTGCCAAGTAGGTAGCTATTTTTATATGAACATATTGGACTTGTCTACCATGTAGCTAGCTCTCAGTATATGGACTCGTTGGTCACATCTGCCATGTAGCTATAACACATTATATGGAAATGTGGCAAGACCCTGCCATGTGGCTAGCTCTCAGTAAATGGACACGATGGACACATTTGCCATGTAGCTACAACTCTGTATACGGAAATGTTGAACTACTCGCCATGTCGCTAGCTCTCTGTATATAGACAATTTGAACTCCTCTGCCTTGTAGCTAGAAATCTGTATATGGAAATGTTGCCCTACCCTGCCATGTGGCTAGCTGTCTGTATAAGGACATTTTGACTCTTCTGCCATGTAGCTAGCTCTCTGTACATGGATATATTGGAATGATCTGACAAGTATGCAGCTCTCTGTATATGAACATATTGGAATTGTCTGCCATGTAGGTAGCTTTCAGTATATGAACACCTTTGACACATCTGCCATGTAGCAAGAATTCAGTATATGGAAATGTTGCACTACACTGACATGTAGCTAGCTATCTGTGTACGGATATTTTAGAGTCGTCTGTCATGTAGCTAGCTCTCTGTACATGGATAAGTTGGACTGATCTACCAAGTAGTTTGCTATCTGTATATGATCATATAGGATTTATCTGCCATGAAGGTGACTCTCAGCTTATGGACAAGTTGGAATCATCTTCCATGTAACTAGTACCCTGAATATGGACATGTTGGACTACTCTGGCATGTAGCTAACTCTCAGTATATGGACATGTTGGACAGATCTACCATGTAGCTAGAACTCTGTATGTGGAAAAGTTGCACTACCCTGCCGTAGTTAGCTCTCTGTATATAGACAAGTTGCAGTCATCTGCCATGTAGTTAAAACTCTTTAAATGAAAATGTTGCATTAAACTGCCATGTAGCTAGCTCTCTGTATATGGATATTTTGTACTTGTCTGACATGTAGCTAGCTCTCTGTACATGGATATGTTTGATTGATCTGCCAAGTAGGTAGCTCTCTGTATGTGAAC
>NW_006409091.1:203756-213558 GCF_000296735.1 Chrysochloris asiatica
ATGGATATTTTGTACTTGTCTGACATGTAGCTAGCTCTCTGTACATGGATATGTTTGATTGATCTGCCAAGTAGGTAGCTCTCTGTATGTGAACATATTGGACTTGTCTGCCACATAGCTAGCTCTCAATATATAGACATGTTGGACTCCTCTGCGATGGAGCTAGTACACTTTATATGGACATGTTGTACTACTCAGCCATATAGATAGCTCTAAGTATATGGATCGTGGGACACATCTGCCATGTAGCTAGAACTCTGTATAGGGAAATTCTGCACTACTCTGCCATGTAGCTAGCTCTGTATATAGACAAGTTGGACTAATCTGTCTTGCAGCTAGAATTCTGTATATAGAAATGTAGCACTACCTTACCATGTAGCTTGCTCTGTCATGTATATAGAAGTCTGTATATGGAAATGTTGCACTAACCTGCCATGTAGTTAGCTCTCTGTATATAGACAAGTTGCAGTCAACTGCCCTGTAGCTGGAACACTGTATATGGAAATGTTGCATTAGCCTGCCATGTAGCTAGCTGTCTATATATGGACATTTTGGACTGTCTTACATGTAGTTAGCTCTTTGTATATGCATATGTTGGATTGATCTACCAAGTAGGTAGCTCTCAGTATATGAACATATTGGATTTGTCTGCCATGAATCTAGCTCTCAGTATATTGAAACGTTGTACACTTTTGCCATGTACCTAGAACTCTGAATATGGACATATTGGAGCACTCTGCCATGTAACTTGCTCTCAGTATATAGACAATTTGGACTCATCTGCCTAGTAGCTAGAACTCTGTATAAGGAAATGTTGCCCTACCTTACCATGTAGGTAGCTCTCTTTATAAGCACACTTTTGACTCTTCTGCAATGAAGCTACCTCTCTGTACATGGATATGTTGGACTGATCTGCAAATTAGGTAGCTCTCAATATACGAACATATTGAACTTGTCTGCGATATACCAAGCTCTCAGTATATGGACACGTTGGACACATCTAGGATGTAGCTAGATCTCTGTATATGGAAATGTTGCTTTACACTGTCATGTAGCTAGCAATCTGTAAATAGACAATTTGGACTCATCTTCCTTGTAGCTAGAACTCTGTATATGGAAATGTTTCACTACCCTGCCATGTAGCTAGCTCTCTTTATAGGAACATTCTAGACTCGTCTGCCATATAGCTAGCTCTCTGTACATGGATATGTGAGACTCATCTGCTAAGTAGGTAGCTCTCTGTATATGATCATATTGGACTTGTCTGCCATGTAGTTACCTCTCAGTATATGGACACATTGGACACATCTGCCATGTAGTTAGAACGCTGTATATGGAAATATTGCACTTTCCTGCCATGTAGTTAGCTCTCCGTATATAGACAAGTTGCAGTCTTCTGCCGTGTACCTATAACTCTATATATGGAAATGATGAATTACTCTACCCTGTAGCTAGCTCACTGTATATGGACATGTTGGACTGATCTGCCAAATAGGTAGCTCTCAGTAGAACACTTTATATGGAAATGTTGCACTAACCTGCCATGTGGCTAGCTCTCTGTATATGGACATTTTGGACTCGTCTTCCATGTAGTTAGCTCTCTGTACCTGGATATGTTGGACTGATCTGACAAGTATGTAGCTCTCTGTATATGAACATGTTGGAATTGTCTGCCATGTAGGTAGATCTCAGTATATGAACACCTTTGAAACATTTGCCATGTAGGAAGAACTCAATATATGGAAATGTTGCACTACTCTGCAATGTATCTAGTTCTCTGTATATGGACATTTTGGACTCATCTGCCATAGCTAGCTCTTTATACATGAATATGTTGGACTGATCTGCCAAGTAGGTATTTCTCTGTATATGAACATATTTGACTTGTCTGCCATGTAGGTGGCTCTCAGAATATGGAGAAGTTGGACACATCTACATTGTAACTACTACCCTGAATATTGACATGTTGGACTACTCTGCCATGTAGCCAGATCTCAGTGTATGGACACATTGGGCACATCTGTCATATACCTAGAACTGTGTATATGGACATTTTGCACTACTCTGCCATGCAGCTAGCTCTCTGTATATGGACATTTTGGACTTGTCTGACAAGTAGCTAGCTCTCAGTATTTGGACATGTTGGACTCATCTACCATGTAGCTAGCACCCTGTAAATGGACTGGTTGGACTATCCTTTCAGGTAGCTAACTCTCAGTCTATGGACATGTTGGACACATGTGCCATGTAGCTAGAATTCTGTGTATGGAAATGTTGCACAACTCTGCCATAGAGCTAGATTTTTGCATATGGCCACTTTAGACTTGTCTGCCATGTAGATAGCTCTCTGTAGAAGGATATATTAGACTGATCTGCCAAATAGTTAGCTTTCTGTATATGAACATTTTGGACTTGTCTGCCATGTACTAGCTCTCAGTATATGGACACGTTGGACACATCTTCCGTGTAGCTAGTTCTCTTTATATGGACATGTTAGACTGATCTGTCAAGTAGGAAGCTCTCTGTATATGGACATTTTGAACTTCTCTGACATGTAGCTAGCTCTCTGTATATGGATATTTTGGACTAATCTGCCATGTAGGTAGCTCTCAGCTCATGGACATGTTGGACACATCTGCCATGTAGCTATAACTATGTATATGGAAATGTTGTACTACTCTGCCATGTAGCTAGCTCTCTGTAACTGGGTATGTTCAACTGATATGCCAACTAATTAGCTATCTGTATATGGACATACTGGATTGTCTGCCATGTAGCTAGTTCTCAGTATATGAACATGTTGAACACATTAGACAGGTAGTTAGTGCCATGTATATGGACATGTATAACTACTCATCCATGTACCTAGCTCTCAGTGTATCCACACTTTGGAGTAATATGCTATGTAGCTACAACTCCGTATATGGAAATGTTGCACTGCACTGCCATGTAGCTAGCTCTCTTTATATTGACATTTTGGACTTGTCTGCCATGTAGCTAGCTCTCTGTGCATCGATATTTTGCACTGATCTGCCATGTAGTTAACTCTCAGTATATGGACACATTGTACACATCTGCCTTGTAGCTAGAACACTGTATATGGAAATGTTGCACTCCTTGCCATATAGATAGCACTCTGTATATAGACAAGTTGGACTCATCTTCCTTTTAGCTAGAACTCTGTATATGGAAATGTTGCATTATCCTGACATGTGGCTAGCTTTCTGTATATAGACAAGTTGGACTCATCTACCTTGTAGCTAGAACTCTGTCTATGGAAATGTTGCACTACTCTGCCATGTAGCTAGCTCTCTGTATATGGATATTTGGACTCATCTGCCATGTAGCTAGCTCTTTGTACATGGATATGTTGGACTGATCCGCCAAGTAGGTAACTCTCTGTATATGAACATATTGGACTTGTCTGGCATGCAGCTAGCTCTCTGTACATGGATATGTTTGATTGATATGCCAAGCAGGTAGCTCTGTGCATGGATATTTTGAACTGATCTGCCATATAAGTAGCTCACAGTATATGGACATGTTGTAAATATCTGACATGTAGCTAGAACTCTGTATATGGAAATGTTGCACTACTCTGCCATGTCGCTAGCTCTCTGTATGTGGACAAGTTGGGCTCATCTGCTTTGTAGCTAGAACTCTGTATATGGAAATGTTGCACTACCCTACCATTTATCTAGCTCTCTTTATATGGACATTTTGGACTCGTCTGCCATGTATCTAGCTCTCCATACATGGATATGTTGGACTGATTTGGAAAGTAGGTACCTCTCTGAATATGAATATAATGGACGTGTCTGCCATGTAGCTAGCTCTCAGAATATGGACATGTTGGACTCACCTGCCTTGTAGCTAGTCCTGTGTATATAGACATGTTGGACTACTCTGTCTTGTAGATAGCTCTCAGTATATGGACCAGTTGGACTCATCTTGCATGTAGCTAGAACTCTGTATATGGAAATGCACTACCCTGCCATGTAGCTTGCTCTCTGTATATAGACAAGTTGTACTCATCTGCCTTGTAGCTAGAACTCTGTCTATGGAAATGTTGCACTACTCTGCCATGTAGCTAGCTCTCTGTATATGGACATTTGGACTCATCTACCATTTAGCTAGCTTCTTGTACATGGATATGTTGGACTGATGTGGAAAGTAAGTAGATCTCTGTATATGAACATATTGGACTTGTCTGCCAAGTAGCTAACTCTCATCATATGGACACGTTGGACTCATTAGCCAGGTTGCTAGTACCCTGTGTATGGACATGTTGGACATTTCATCCATGTAGCTAGCTCTCAGTATGTGAACACTTTGGACTCGTCTGACATGTAGCTTGTACTCTGTATGTGGAAATGGTGCACTACCCTTCCATGTAATTACTTCTCTGTATATAGACAAGTTGGACTCATCTGCCTTGTAGCTAGCACTGTGTATAGGGAAATGTTGCACTACCCTGCCAAGTAGCAAGCTCTCAGTATATAAAAAAGTTGGACTCATCAGCCTTGTAGCTAAAACTCTGTATATGAAAATGTTGCACTACTCTGCCATGTAGCTAGCTTTCTGGACATGGACTTTTTGGACTTCTCTGCATTGTAGCTAGCTCCCTGTACATGGATATGTTTGACTGCTTTGCCAAGAAGGTAGCTCTCTGTATATGAGCATATTGGACTTGTCTACCATGTAGCTAGCTCTCAATATATGCACAAGTTGGACTCATCTGCCTTGTAGCTAGTCCTCTGTATATAGACATTATGGACTACTCTGCCATGTAGGTAGCTATCAGTGAATGGACATGTTGGACTATTTGGCCTTGTAGCTAGAACTCTTTATATGGAAATGTTGCTCTACCCTGCCAAGTAGAAAGCTCTCTGTATATAAACGAGTTGTACTCATCTTCCTTATAGCTAGAACTCTGTATATGGAAATGTTGCACTACTCTTCCATGTAGCTAGCTCTCTTTATATGGACATTTGGACTCGTCTGCCATGTAGCTAGCTCTTTGTAGATGGATAAGTTGGACTGATCTGCCAGGTAGGTAACTCTCTGTATATGAACATATTGGACTTGTCTGGCATGTAGCTATCTCTCTGTATTTGGACATTTTGGATTTGTCTGCCATGTAGCAAGCTCTCTTTACATGGATATGTTTGACTGATATACCAAGTAGGTAGATCTCTGTATATGAACATATTGGACTTGTCTACCATGTAGCTAGCTCTCAGTATATGGACATGTTGGACTCATCTGCCTTGTAGCTATTCCTCTGTATATAGACATGTTGGACTACTCTGTCGTGTAAGTAGCTCTCAGCATATGGACAACTTGGACTCATCGGTCTTCTACCTAGAAATCTGTATATGGAAATGTTGCACTTCCCTGCCATGTAGCTAGCTCTCTGTATATAGACAAGTTGTATTCATCTGCCTTTTAGCTAGAACTCTGTATATGGAAAGGTTGCACTACTCTGCCATGTAGCTTGCCCTCTGTATGTGGACATTTGGACTCGTCTGCATGTAGCTAGCTCTTTGTACATGGATATGTTGGAATGATCTGCCCAGTAGGTAATTCTCTGTTTATGAACATATTGGAATTGTCTGCCATGTAGCTAGCTCTCAGTGTATGGACATTTTGGATTCATCTGCCATGTAGCTAGCTCTCTTTACATGGATATGTTTGACTGATATGCCAAGTAGGTAGCTCTCTGTATATGAGCATATTGGACTTGTCTAAAATGTAGCTAGCTCTCAGTATATGGACATGTTGGTCTCATCTGCCCTGTAGCTAGAACTTTGTATCTAGACATTTTGGACTACTCTGCATGTAGGTAGCTCTCAGTGTATGGACATGTTGGACTATTCGATCTTGTAGCTAGAACTCTGTATATGGAAATGTTGCACTTCCCTGCCAAGTAGCAAACTCTTTGTATATAAATGAGTTGGACTCATCTGCCTTGTAGCTAGAACTCTGTATATGCAAATGTTGCACTACTCTGCCATGTAGCTAGCTCTCTGTACATGGACATTTTGGACTCCTCTGCCATTTACCTAGCTCGCTGTAAATGTATATGTTTGACTGATATGCCAAGTAGGTAGCTCTCTGTATATGAGCATATTGGACTTGTCTAAAATATAGCTAGCTCTCAGTATATGGACATGTTGGACTCATCTGCCATGTATCTCGTACCCTGTATATGGACATGTTTGACTACTCTGCCATGTACCTAGCTCTCAGTATGTGAACACTTTGGACTCATGTGCCATATAGCTTGAACTGTGTATATGGAAATGATGCACTACTCTGCCATGTAGCTAGCTCACTGTATATAGACATGTTTGACTAATCTGCCTTGTAGCTATCACACTGTATATAGACATGTTGGACTACTATGCCATGTAGGTAGCTCTCAGCATATGGACAAGTTGGACTCATCGGCCTTGTAGCTAGAACTCTGTATGTGCAAGTGTTACACTACTCTTCCATGTAGTTAGCGCTCTGTATATGGACATTTTGGACACATCTGCCATGTAGTTAGCTCTTCGTACATGGATATGTTGGACTGATCTGCCAAGTATATGAATATATTCAACTTGTCTGCTATGTAGCTAGCCCTCAGTAAAAGAACATGTTGGACTCATCTGCCTCGTAGCTAGTCCTCTGTATATGGACATGTTGGACTGCTCTTTAATATAGGTAGCTCTCACTTTATGGACACGATGATCACAACTGCCATGTAGCTAGAACTTTGTATATGGAAATGTTGCACTACACTGCCATGTAGCTAGCTCTCTGTACATGCACATTTTGGTCTCTTCTGCCATAAAACTAGAACTCTGTACATGGATATGTTGGACTGACATGCCAACAAGTTAGCTCTCTGTATATGATCATACTGCACTTGTCTGCCATGTAGCTAGTTCTCAGTATATGGACATGTAGGACTCATTAGCCAGGTAGCTGGTACCATGTATATGGACATGTTGGACTACTCATCCATGTACATAGCTCTCAGTATATGAACACTTTGGACTCATCTACCATGTAGCTTGAAATCTGTATATGGAAATGATGCACTACTCTACCATGTAGGTAGCTCTCTTCATAAGGATATTTTGGACTCGTCTGACATGTAGCTAGATCTCTGTGCATGGATATTTTGATCTGATCTGCCATGTAGCTGGCTCACAGTATATGGACATGTTGTACACATCTGCCATGTAGCTAGAACTCTGTATATGGAAATGTTACACAGCTCTGCCATGTAGCTAGCTCTCTGTATATGGACAACTTGGACTCATCTGCCTGGTAGCTAGAACTCTGTATATGGAAAGGTTGCACTACACTGCCATGTAGCTAGATCTCTGTATATGGACATTTTGGACTCATCTACCATGTAGATAGCTCTCTGTTCATGGATACGTTGAACTCGTCTGCTCAGAAGGTAGCTCTCTGTATATGAACATATTGGACTTGTCTGCCATGTAGCTAGCTCTCAGTATATGGACATGTTGGACTCATCTGCCTTGTATCTAGGACCCTGTATATGGCCATGTTGGATGGCTCTGCATGTAACTAGTTGTCAGTGTATGGACACGTTGGACACATTTGCCATGTACCTAGAACTCTGTATATGGAAATGTTGCACTACTCTGCCATGTAGCTAGCACACTGTATATATACAAGCTTGACTCATCTGCCTTGTACATAGAACACTGTATATAGAAATGTTGCACTACCCTGCCATGTAGCTAGCTCTCTGTAAATGGACAATTTGGACTGGATTGCCATGTAGCTAACTCTCTGTACATGGATATATTACACTGATCTGCGAAGTAAGTAGCTCTCTGTATATGAACATATTGAACTTGTCTGCCATGTAGTTGGCTATCAATATAGGGAACGTTGGACATATCTTCCATGTAGATAGAACTCTGTATATGGAAGTTATGCACTAGTCTGCCATGTAGCTAGCTCTCTGTATATAGACAATTTGGACTCATCTCCTTGTAGCTAGAACTCTGTATATGGAAATGCTGCACTACTGTAGCTAGCTCTCTGTATAAAGACAAGTAGGAATAATCTGCCTTATAGTTATGACTCTGAATATAGAAATGCTGTACTACCCTGCTAAGTAGGTAGCTCTCTGTATATGGACATATTTGACTCATCTGCAATGTAGCTATCTCTCTGTATATAGACAAATTGGACTCATATGCCTTGAATCTAGAACTCTGTATATGGAATTGTTGCACTACTCTGCCATGTAGCTAGCTCTCTGTATATAGACAAGTTGGACTCATCTGTCTTGTCGCTAGAACTCTTTATATGGAAATGTTTCACTACCCTGCCATGTAGCTAGCTCTCTGTACATGGATATGTGGGACTAATCTGCCAAGTAGGTAGCCCTCTGTATATGAACATATTGGAATTGTCTTCCATGTAGCTAACTATGATTACATGAACACGTTGGACACATCTGTCATGTAGTTAGAACCCTGTATAGGGAAATGTTGCAAAACACCGCCATGTTGCAAGCTCTCTGTATAGCGACATTTTGCACTTGTCTGCCATGTAGCTAGCTCTCTGTATATAGACAAGTTGGACTCATCGGCCTTGTCGCTATAACTCTTTTATATGGAAATGTTTCAATACCCTGTCCTGTAGCTCTCTGTACATGGATATGTTGAACTGATCTGCCAAGTAGGTAGCCCTCTCTATATGAACATATTGGTCTTTTCTGCCATGTAGCTAACTCTCAATATATGGATACCTTGGACACATCTTCCACATAGCTAGAACTCTGTATATGGAAATGTTGCACTACCCTGCCATGTAGCTTGCTCTCTGTATATGAACATATAGTACTTGTCTGCCAGGTAGCTAGCTCTCAATATATGGACATGCTAGACTTTTCTGCCATGTAGTTAGTCACCTGTACTTGGACATGTTGCACTGCTCTGCCATGTAGATAGCTCTCTGTGTATGGATACGTTGGACACAGCTGCCATGTAACTAGAACTCTGTATATGGAAATGTTGTACTACTCTGCCATGTAGGTAGCTCTCAGTATAAAGACATGTTGCACCCATCTGCCTTGTAACTAGAACACTGTATATGGTAATGTTACACTACCCTGCAATGTGGCTAGTTCTCTGTATATGGACATTTTGAACACCTCTGCCATATAGTTAGCTGTCTGTACATGGATATGTTGGACTGAATTGACAAGTAGGTAGCCCTCTGTATATGAACATATTGGACTTTTCTGCCAAGTAGCTATCTCTCAATATATGGACATGTTGGACAAATCTTCCGTGTAGCTAGAACTCTGTATATGGAAATGTTGCACTTCCCTGCCATGTAGCTAGATTGCTGTATATGTACATTTAGGAATCGTCTACCATGTAGCTAGCTCTTTGTACATGGATATTTTGGACTGATCTGCCAAGTAGGTAGCTCTCTGTATATGAACATATTGGACTTGTCTGCCAAGTAGCTTGCTCTCAGTATATGGACATGTTGGAAACATCTGCCAAGTAGTTAGATCTCTGTATATGGAAATGTTGCACTACAGTGCCATGTAGCTAGCTCTCTCTATATAGAAAAGGTGGACTCATCTGCCTTGTAGCTAGAAGTCTGTATATGAAAGTGTTGCACTACCCTGCTATTTAACTAGCTCTATGTATATGGACATTTTGGACTCTTCTGACATGTAGCTAGCTCTCTGTACATGGATATGTTGGACTGATCTGCCAAGTAGGTAGCTCTCTGTATATGAACATAT
>NW_006409091.1:214024-215481 GCF_000296735.1 Chrysochloris asiatica
TATATGGAAATGTTGTACTCATCTGTCATGTAGCTAATACCCTGCATATTGACATTTTGTATTACTCTGCCATGTAGCTAGCTCTAAGTATATGAACTTGTGGGACACATCTACCATGTAGGTAGAACTCTGTATATGGAAATGTTGCACTACTCTGCCATGTACCTAGCTTTCAGTATATAAACATTTTGGACTTGTCTGCCATGTAGATTGAACTCTGCATTTGGACATGTTGGACTTATTTGCCATGTAGTTAGTAACCTCTACATGGACATTTTGGACTACTCTGCCATATAGCTAGCTCTCAGTATATGGACTCATTGGACACATCTGCAATGTAGGTAGAACTCTATATATGGAAATGTGGCACTACTCTGACAAGTAGCTAGCTCTCTGTATATTAACATATAGGACTTCTCTGCCATGTAGCTGGCTCTTGGTATATCGACATGTTGGACCCAACTGCCATGTAGCTAGTACCCTGAATATGGACTTGTTGCACTACTCTGCCATGTAGCTAGCTCTCTGTATATAGTCAAATTGGTCTCATCTGCCTTGTAGCTAGAACTCTATATATGGAAATGTTGCACTACACTGCCATGTAGCTAGCTCTCTGTATATAGAAATTTTGTACTTGTCTGCCATGTAGCTAGATCTCAGTATAAGGACATCTTGGACTCATCAGCCAGGTAGTTAGTACCCTGCATATTGACATGCTGCACAACTATGCCATGAAGCTAGCTCTCTTTATATAGACAAGTTGGATTTATCTGACTTGCAGCTAGAACTCTGAATATGGAAATGTTGCACTACCCTGCCATGTAGCTAACTCTCTGTATATGGACTTTTTTGCCTCTTCTGCCATGTAGCTAGCTCTCTGTACCTGGATATGTTGGACTTATCTGCTAAGTAGTTAGCTCTCTGAATATAGACACGTTGGACACATCTGCAATGTAGCTATAATTCTGTATATGGACATGTTGCACTACACTTCCATGTAGCTAGCTCTCTATATATGACATTTTTGGACTCATCTGATATTAGCTAGCTCTCAGGGCATGTATATTTTAGTCTGATTTGCCATGTAGCTTTGTCTCATTATATGGACACGTTGGACATATCTGCCAGGTAGCTAGTACCCTGTATATGGAAATGTTTCACTACTCTTCCAGGTAGCTAGCTCTCTGTATATGAACATATTGGACATGTCTGCCATGTATCTAGCTCTCAGTATATGGACATGTTGGAGTCATCTACCATGTAGCTAGGTCACTGTTCATGGATATGTTGTACTGATCTGCCAAGTAGTTAGCCCTAACCTTTACTTATGAAGATCAAAAAGCACCGTCTTGGATATGGATTACATCTCAATATCAAGAAAACAAAAATCCTCACGACTGGACCAATAAACAACATTCTTATCAATGGAGAAAAGATTGAAGTTGTCAAGGACTTCA
>NW_006409091.1:216096-220761 GCF_000296735.1 Chrysochloris asiatica
TTTCGACTCGATGGCACCTGACAACAACAACAACATATGAACATATTGGACTTGTCTGCCATGTAACTATCTCTCAGTATATGGACATGTTGGACTCATCAGCCAGGTAGCTACTACCTGTATATGGACATGTTACACTATTCTGCCATGTACATAGCTCTCTATATATAGACAAGTTGGACTCATCTGCCTTGTAGCTAGAACTCTGTATTTGGAAATTTTGCACTACCCTGCCATGTATCTAGTTCTTTGTATACAAGCATATTGTTCTTCTCTGCCATGTAGCTAGCTTTCAGACTACGGACATGATGAACTAATCTGCCATGTAGCTAATAACCTTTATTTGGTCATTTTGGACTCGTCTGTCATGTAGCTAGCTTTCAGTATATGCACATGTTGAACTCATCTGTCATGTAGCAAATAACCTGTATATGGCCATGTTGGACTACTCTGACATGTATTTAGCTCTCAGTATATGGGCACATTGGACACATCTGTCATGTAGCTAGATCTCTGTATATGGAAATGTTTCACTGCCCTGCCATGTAGATAGCTCTAAGTATATGAACACTTTAGACTCATCTGCCATGTAGCTTGAATTCTGTATATGAAAATGATGCACTACTCTTCCCTGTAGCTAGCTCTCTGTATAAGGACATTTTGGACTCGTCTGTCATGCTAGCTCTCTGGGCATGAATATTTTGGACTGATCTGCCATGTAGCTAGCTCTCAGTATATGGACATGTTGGGCTTCTCTGTGATGTAGCTAGCTCTCATTATATGGACACGCTGGACACATCTGCCATGTAGCTAGAATTCTGTATATGAACATTGTGCACTACTCTGCCATGTAGCCAGCTCTCTTTACATGTACATTTTGGACTTGTCTGACATGTAGCTAGTTCTCAGTATATTGACATGTTGGACTCATCTGCCATGAAGTTAGTATGCTGTATATGGACATTTTGGACTGATGTGCCATGTAGCTAGCTCTCAGTATATGGACACATTGGACATATATGCGATGTAGCTAGAACTCTGTATATGGAAATGTTCCAGTACCTTGCCATGTACCTAGCTCTCATTATATGTCCACCTTGGACTCATCTGCCACGTAGCTTGAACTCTGTATATGGAAATGATTCACTACTGTGCCATGTAGCTAGCTCTCTGTATATGGACATTTTTGACTCGTCTGCCATGTAGCTAGCTCTCATTATAATCACATGTTGGACTCATCAGCCAGGTAGCTACTACCCTGTATATGGACATTTTGCACTACTCTTCCATGTTGTTAGCTCTCAGTATATGGACAAGTTGGAATCATCTGCCTTGTAGCTAGAACACTGCATATGGAAATGTTGCACTACCCTGAAATGTAGCTTGCTTTCTGTATATGAACATTTTGGACTCGTATGCCATGTAGCTAGCTCTCAGTATATGGACATGTTGGACTTATCTGCCATGTAGCTAGTACCCTGTATATGAACACATTGGACTTGTCTGCGATGTAGCTAGTTCTCAGTATATGGACACATTGAATACATCTGTCATATAGCTAGACCTCTGTATATGGAAATGATGCACTAACCTGCCATAGGCTAACTCTCATCTGCCATGTAGCTAGTACCCTGTATATTGAAATGTTGCATTACCCTGCCATGTAGCTAGCTCTCTCTATATAGACAAGTTGTACTCATCTGCCATGTAGCTAGAAGTCTGAATAGGGAAATGTAACACTATACTGCCATGCAGCTAGCTCTCTTTATATAGAAAAGTTGGAATCATTTGACATTTACTAGAACTCTGTATATGGAAATATTGTACTACCCTGCCATGTAGCTAGCTCTCTGTATATGGACATTTTGGACATGTCTGCCATGTAGCTAGTTCTCAGTATATGGACATGTTGGACTCATCAGCCAGGTAGCTAGTACCCTGTATATGGACATGTTGCACTACTCTGCCATGTAGCAAGCTCTCTGTATATAGTCAAGTCTGTCTTATCTGTCTTGTAGCTAGTACTCTGCATATGTAAATGTTGCACTACTCTGCCACGTAGCTAGTTCTCTGTATTTAGACAAATTGGACTCATCTGCCCTGTATCTAGAACTCTGTATAAGGAAATGTTGCACTCCACTGCCATGTAGCTAGTTCACTGAACATGGATATGTTGTATTGCTCTGCCAAGTAGGTCGCTTTCTGTATATGAACATATTGGACTTGTCTGCAATGTAGCTAGCTCTCAGTGTATGGACACGTTGGACATATCTGCCATGCAGCTGGAACTCTGTATAAGGACATGTCGCACTATTCTGCCATGTGGCTAGGTCTCTGTATATGGACATTTTGGATTCGTCTGACATGTAGCTAGCTCTCAGTATATGGACATGTTGGGCCAATCTGCCTTAGAGCCAGTACCCTGTATATGGACATAGTGGACTTGACTGCCAAGTAGCTAGCTCTCAGTATAAGGAAATGTACTACAGTGCCAAGTAAATAGTTCTTTGTTTATAGACAAGTTGGACTCATCTGCATTGTTGCTAGAATTCTGTATATGGAAATGTTGCACTATCCTGGCATGTAGCTTTCACTCTGTATACAGACAAGTTGGAATCATCTGCTCTGTAGCTAGAATTCTGAATATGGAAAGGTTGCACTACCCTGCCATGTATCTAGCTCTCTGTATATAGAGAAGTTGGATTCATTTGCCATTTAGCAATATGGAAAAGTTTCACTACCCTGCCATGTAGCTAGCTCTCTGTATATAGAAAAGTTGGACTCATCTGTCTTGTAGCTAGAACTCTGTATATGGAAATGTTCATTACCCTTCCATGTAGCTAGGTCACTGTACATGGATATGTTGGACTGCTCTGCCAAGTAGGTAGCTCTCTGCAAATGAACATATTGGACTTGTAGCTGGTTCTCAGTATATGGAGAAATTTGACTCTTCTGACATGTAGCTAGTCCCCTGTATATGAACATATTGGACTTGTCTGCCATGTAGCTAGCAACACTATATGGACACGTTGGACACATCTGACATGTAGCTAGAAATCTGTATATGGAAATGTTGTTCTACTCTGTCATGGAGCTAACTCTCGGTATATGGATAGGATGGACACGTCTGCCATGTAGCTAACTCTCTGTATGTTGGACTGATCTGCCAAGTAGATAGCTCCCTGTATATGAACATATTGGACTTCTCTGGCATGAAGCTAACTCACAGTATATGGAAATGTTGGGCGCCTTTGCCATGTATGTAATACCCTGTATATGGACATGTTGCACTACTCTGCCATGTAGATAGCTCTGACTATATAGACAAGTTGGACTCATCTGCCTTGTAGCTGGAACTCTGTATATGGAAATATTGCACTACCTTACCATGTAGGTAGCTCTCTGTATATAGACAAGTTGGAATCATCTGCCTTATATCTAGAACTCTGTATATGGAAATGTTGCAGTATCCTTTCATGTAGCTAGCTCTCTTTACATAGACAAGTTGGACTCATCTGCCTTGTAGCTAGAACTCTATATATGGAAATGTTACACTACCCTGTGACGTAGCTAGCTTTCTGTATATGGATATTTTTAACTCGTCTGCATTGTAGCAAGCTCTCTGAACATAGATATGTTGGCCTAATCTGCCAAGTAGGTAGCTCCCTGTATATGAACATATTGGGCTTCTCTGCCATGTAGCTAGTTCTCAGTATATCGACATGTTGGACACATCTGACATGTAGCTAGACCTCAGTATATGGACATGTTGAACTACTCTGCCATGTAGCTAGCTCTAAGTATAAGGAAAATTTGCACTACCCTGTCATGTAGCTAGCTCTCTGTATATCGACAAGTTGGACTCATCTGTCTTGTAGCTAATATCCTGCATATGGAAATTTTGCACTACCCTGCCATGTAGCAAGCTCTCTGTATATAGACAAATTGGACTCATCTACCATGTAAATAGTACCCTGTGTTACACTACCCTGCCATGTAGCTAGCTCTCTGTATATAGACAAGTTGTACTCATTTGCCATGTCGTTAGAACTCTGTATACTGAAATGTTGCACTATCCTGCCATGTAGTTAGCTCTCGTATATGGACATTTTGGACTCGTCTGCCATGTAGCTAGCTCTCTGTACGTGGATATATTGTACTGACCCACCAAATAGATAGCTCTCTGTGTATGAACATATTGGAATTCTCTGACATGTAGCTAGTTCTCAGGATATCGACACGTTGGACACATCTGACATGTAGCTAGAACTCTGTTTATGGACATGTTGCACAACTCTGCCATGGAACTAGCTCTAAGTATAAGGAAATGTTGCAGTACCTTGCCATGCAGCTAGCTCTCTGTATATAGACAAGTTGGACTCATCTGTCTTGTAGCTAGAACTCTATATATGGAAATGTTGCACTATCTGCCATGTAGCTAGCTCTCTGTATATAGACAAGTTTGAATCATCTACCTTGTAGCTAGAACTCTGTATATGGAAATGTTGCACTACCCTTCCATGTAGCTAGCTCTCTGTATATGGATTATTTTGGACTCGTGTGCCATGTATCTAACTCTCTGTACATGGATATATTGGACTGACCCGCCAAGTAGGTAGCTCTCTATATATGAACATATTGGACTTGTCTGCCATGTAGCTATCT
>NW_006409091.1:220861-225240 GCF_000296735.1 Chrysochloris asiatica
AGTAGGTAGCTCTCTATATATGAACATATTGGACTTGTCTGCCATGTAGCTATCTCTTAATACATGAACATGTTGGACTCATCAGCCAGGTAGCTAGTACCCTGTATATGGACATGTTGCACTACTATGCCATGTAGCTAGCTCTCAGTATGTGGACAAGTTGGAATCATCTGCCTTGTAGGTAGAACTCTGTATATGGAAATGTTACACTACCCTGCCATGTAACTAGCTCTCTGTATATGGACATTTTAGACTCGTCTGCCATTTAGATAGCTCTCAGTATATGGACATGTTGGACTCATCTACCATGTAGCAAGTTCTCAGTATATCGAAATGTTGGACGTATCTGACATGTAGCTAGAACACTGTTTATGGACATGTTGCACTACTCTGCCATGTAGCTAAATCTAAGTTTAAGGAAATGTTGCACTACACTGCCATGTTGCTAGCCCTCTGTATATGGACATTTTGGACTGATTTGCCATGTAGCTAGGTCTCTGTACATGGATATGTTGGACTGCTCTGCCAAACAGGTAGCTCTCTGTATATGAACATATTGGACTTGTTAGCCATGTAGCTAGCTCTCAGTATATGGAAATGTTGGATTCATAAGCCAAGTAGCTAGTACCCTGTACACGGACATGTTGAGCTACTCTGCCCTATAGATAGCTCTCAATATATGGACAAGTTGGAATCATCTGCCATGTAGCTAGTACCCTATATATGGACATGTTGCACTACAGTGCCATATAACTAGCTCACTGAATATAGACAAGCTGGACTTATCTTTCTTGTAGCTAGAACTCTGTATATGGAAATGTTGCAGTACTCTGCCATGTAGTTAGGTCTCTGTATACAGACAAGTTGGACTCATCTGCTTGTAGATAGAATTCTGTGTATGGAAATGTTGCACTACCCTGTTTTGTTGCTACATCTCTGTATTTGGACATTTTGGACTTGTCTGCCCTGTAGCTAGCTCACTATACATGGATATGTTGGACTGATCTGCCAAGTAGCTAGCTCTCTGTATATGAACATATTGGACTTGACTTCCATGTAGCCAGCTCTCAGTATATGGACATATTGGACTCATCAGCCAGGTAGCTAATACCCTGTATGTGGACATGTTGCACTACCCTGCCAGGTAACTAGTTGTCTGTATATAGACTAGTTGGACTCATCCGCCTTGTAGCTTGAACTCTGTATATGGAAAAGTTGCACTAACCTGCTATGTAGCCAGCTCTCTGTATATAGACAAGATGGACCCATCTGCCTTGTAGCTAGAACTCTGTTTATGGAAAAGTTGCACTAGCCTGCCATGTAGCTAGCTCTCTGTATACGGACATTTTGGACTCGTCTGCCATGTAGGTAGCTCTCAGTATATGGACATGTTGGAAAAATCTGCCATTTAGTTAGATCTGTATATATGAACATATTGGACTTGTCTGCCATGTAGCTCGCTCTCAGTATATGGACATGTTTGACCCATCTACCAATTAGCTAGTACCCTACATATGGATATGTTGGACTCATCTGACATGTAGGTAACTCTCAGTATTTGGACACATTGGACACATCTGCCATGAAGTTAGAACTCTGTATATAGACATGTGGCACTACTCTGCCATGTAGCTACTTCTCTGTATATAGACATGTTGGACTCATCTACCTTGTGACTAGAACTGTGTATATGGAAATGTTGCTATACCCACCATGTAGCTAGCTCTCTGTATATGTATATTTTGGACTCGTCTGACATGTAGCTAGCTGTCTGTGCATGGATATTTTGGATTGATCTGCCATGTAGGTAGTTCTGTGTATATGGACGTGTTGGACTCACCAGCCAGGTAGCTAGTACCTTGTATATTGACATGTTGCACTACTCTACCATGCAGCTAGCTCTCTGTATATAGACAAGTTGGACTCATCTGCCTTGAAGTTAGAACTCTGTATATGGATATGTTGCACTACACTGCCATGTAGCTACCTCTCTCTATATAGACAAGTTGCACACATCTGCCATGTAGCTAGTACCCTTTATATGGACATGTTGCACTACCCTGTCATGTAGCTAGCTCTCTGTAAATAGACAAGTTGGACTCATCTACCCTGTAGCTAGAACTGTGTATATGGATAAGTTGTACTACCCTGCCATGTAGCTAGCTCTCTGTATATGGACATTTTGGACTTGGCTGCAATGAACCTAGCTCTCTGTACATGGATATGTTGGACTGATATGTCAAATAGGTAGCTCTCTTTATATAAACATATTGGACTTGTCTGGCATATACCTAGCTCTCAGTACATGGACATATTGGACACATCTGCCATGTACCTAGAACTCTGTATATGAAAATGTTGCACTACTCTGCCATGTAGCTAGCTCTCTGTACATGGATAAGCTGGACTCATCTGCCATGTAGCTTGAACTCTGTATATGGATATGATGCACTATTCTGCCATGTAGCTAGCTCTCTGTGTATGGACATTTTGGACTCGTTTGACATCTAGCTAGAGCTCAATGCATGAATATTTTGAACTATTTTGCCATGTAGCTAGTTGTCACTATAAGGACACGTTGGACACATCTACCTTTTAGCTAGAACCCTATATGTGGAAATGTTGCAGTATCCTGCCATGTAGCTAGTTAGCTCTCTGTATATGGACATTCAGACTCGTCTGCCATGTAGCTAGCTCTTTGTACATGGATATCTTGGACCGATCTACCAAGTGGGTATCTCTCTGTACATGAACATACTGGACTTGTCTGCCACTTAGCTAGCTCTCAGTATATGGACATGTTGGACTCATCTGCCATGTAGCTAGAACTCTGTATATGGACATGTTGCACTCATATGCTGTGTAGCTAGCTCTCAGTATATGGAAATGTTGGACTCATTAGCCAGGTAGCTAGTACTCTTTATATGGACATGATGGACTACAATGCCATGTAGCTAGCTCTCATTATATGAACACTTTGGACTCATCTGCCATGTGGCTTGAACCCTGTATATGGAAATGATGCGCAACTCTTCCATGTACCTAGCTCTCTGTATATAGACAAGTTGGATTCATCTGCCTTGTAAGTAGAACTCCGAATATGGAAATGTTGCTCTACCCTGCCATGTAGCTAGCTCTCAGTATATGATCATTTTGGACCCGTTTGCTATGTAGCAGCTCTCTGTACATGGATATATTGGACTGATCTGCCAAGTAGGTAGCTAGAGAGCTGTGCATGGACATATTGGGCTTTTCTGCCATGTAGCTAGCTATGAGTATATGGATATATTGGACTCTTCGGCCATGTAGCTAGTACTCTGTATATGGACATGTTGGACTGATCTGCCATCTACCTAGCTCTCAGTATATGGACGTGCTGGACACATCTGCCATGTAGGTAGAATTCTGCATATTGAAATCCTGCACTACACTGCCATGTAGCTAGCTCTCAGTATATGGACAAGTTGGACTCATTAGCCAGGTAGCTAGTACTCTTTATTTTGACATGTTGGACTACTCTGCCATGTAGCTAGCTCTCAGTATATGAACACTTTGTACTCATTTGCCATGTGGCTTGAACTCTGTATATGGAAATGATGCACAATTATGCCATATAGTTAGCTCTCAGTAAAAGGACATTTTGGAATCATCTGACATGTAGCTATCTTTCTGTGCATGGATATTTTGGTCTGATCTGCCATGTAGCTAGCTCTAAGTATATGGACAAGTTGGATACATCTGCCATGTAGATAGAACTCTCATTATGGATATGTTGCACTACTCTGCCATTTAGCTAGCTCTCTGTACATGGATATGTAGTATTGATCTGCCAAGTAAGTAACTCTCTGTATACGAACATATTGGACTTGTCTGCCATGTAGTTAGCTCTCAGTATATGGACATGTTGGACTCATCTGCCATGTAGCTAGCACCCTGTATATGGACACATCTGCCAAATAGATAGAACTCTGTATATGGAAATGTTGCACTACCCTGCCGTGTAGCTAGCTCTGTCAATATGAACATATTGGACTTTTCTGCCATGTAGCTAACTCTCAGTATATGGACATGTTGGACTCATTAGCGAGGTAGCTAGTACTCTTTATTTGGACATGTTGGACTACTCTGTCATGTAACTATCACTCAATATATGGGTATTTTTAACTTGTCTGCCATGTAGCTTGAACTCTGCATATGGACATGTTGGATTCATCTGCCATGTAGCTAGTACCCTGTATATGGACATTTTGGACTACTCTGCCATGTAGCTAGCTCTCAGTATATGGACTGTTGCACACATCTGCCATGTAGGTAGAACTCTGTATATGGAAATGTTGCATTACTCTGGCAAGTAGCTAGCTCTCTGTATATGAACATAT
>NW_006409091.1:226508-229472 GCF_000296735.1 Chrysochloris asiatica
GGAATGTTGCAAAACCCTGTCCTGTAGCTAGCTCTCTGTATATAGACATTTTGGAGTCATCTGTCATATAGCTAGCTCTCTGTACATGGATTTATTGCAGTGATATGCCAAGTAGATAGCTCTCTGTATAGGAACATATTTGACTTGTCTGCCAACGTGTCCATACACTGAGAGCCACCTACATGGCAGACAAGTCCAATATTTTCATATACAGAGAGCTAAATATGTGGCAGATCAGTCCAACATATACATGTACAGAGAGCTAGCTATATGCAGACAAGTCCAAAGTATCCATATACTTTGTATATAGTATCCATATACTTTGTATCTCAGTATATGGATATGTAGGACTCATGGACCATGTAGCTACTACTGTGTATATGGACAATTTGGACTGATCAGACATTTTGGACATTTTGGACTTACCTGCATTGCAGCTAGCTCTCTGTACATGGATATGATAGACAGATCTGTCATGCATGTACCTCTCAGTATATGGACATGGAAGACACATCTGCCTTGTAACTAGTACCCTGTATAAGGATTTGTTGGACTACTCTGCCATGTAGCTAGCTCTCAGTTTACGGACATGTTTGTCACATCTGGAATGTAGCTAGAACTCTGTATTTGATAATGTTGCTCTACTCTTTCATGTAGCTAGCTCTCAGTGTATGAACATTTTGAACTCATCTGCCATGTAGCTTCAACTCTTTATATGGATATGATGCAGTACTCTACCATATAGCTAGCTATCTGTATATGGACATTTTGGACTCATCTGACATCTCTATGCATGTATATTATTTGCTACTCTGCCATGTAGCTCTCAGTATATGGATACGACAGAGACATATTGACATTTTGGACTTGTCTGCTATGTAGCTTGCTTTCTGTACATGATTTTGTTGGACTGATCTGCCATTCAGGTTGTTCTCTCTATATGTACATATTGGACTAGACGACCATGTAGCTAGCTCTCAGTATATGGACACGTTGTACTCATTAGCCAGGTAGCTAGAATTCTCTATATGGAAATGTTGCAGTACCCTGCCAGGTAGCTAGTTCTAAGTATATGAACATGTTGGACTCATTAGCCAGGTAGCTAGTACTCTTTATACGGATATATTGGACTACTCTGCCATGTAGCTAGCTCTCCGTATATGAATACTTTGTACTCATCTGCCATGTAGCTTAAACTCTGTATGTGAATATGATGTACTACACTCCGATGTAGCTAGCTCTCTGTATATGAACATTTTGGACACGTCTGACATGTAGATAGTTCTCTGTGTATGGATATTTTGGACTGATCTGGCATGTATCTAGCTCTCAGTATATGGACAAGTTGGACACATCATCCTTATAACTAGAACACTTTATATGGAAATCTTGCACTACCCTGCCATGTAGCTAGCTCTCTGTATATGGACGCGTTGGATTCATCTGTCATTTAGCAAGTCCCCTGTATATGAACATATTGGACTTGTCTGTCATGTAGGCAGCTCTCAAAATATGGATACCTTAGACACATCGGCCATGTAGCTAAAACTCTATATATGGAAATGTTGCACTACCCTGCCATGTAACTAGCTCTCTCTATATGGACATTTTGGACTCGTCTGCCATGTTGTTAACTCTCTATACATGGATATGTTACACTGACCTGAGAAGTAGGTAGCTCTCTGTATGAGGACATATTGGACTTGTCTGCCATGTAGCTACCTCTCAATGTATGGACATGTTTGACTCATCTGCCATGTAGCTAGTACCCTGTACATGGACATGTTGGACAGCTCTGCCTTGTAGCTAGCTCTCAGTGTATGGACTCGTTGGACACATCTCCCATGTACCTAGAACACTGTATATGGAAATGTTGCAGTACTTTGCCATATAGCTAGCTCTCTATATAAAGACAAGTTGGACTCATCTGCCTTGTAGCTAGAACTCTGTATATGGAAATGTTGCACTACCCTGCTATGTAACTAGCTCTCTGTATATGGACATTTTGGACTTGTCTGACATGTAACTAATTCTCTGTACATGGATATGTTACACTGATCTGTGAATTAGTTAGCTCTCTGTATATGAACTTTTTGGAGCTGTCTGCCATGTAGTTAGCTCTCAATATATGAACATATATGTACACGTTGGACACATCTGCCATGTAGCTAGAATTCTGTATATGGAAATGCTGCACTACTCTGCCATGTAGCTAGCTCTATGTATACAGACAAGTTCGACTAATCTACCTTGAAGATGGAACTCTGTATATAGACATGTTGCAGTACCCTGCCATGTAGGTAGCTCTCTGTATATGAACATTTTGGAATAGTCTGCCCTGTAGCTAGCTGTCTGTACATGGATAATTTTGATTGATCTGCCATATAGGTTGCACTACTCTGCCATGTAGCTAGCTCTGTGTATTTAGACAACTTGGACTATTCTAACTTGGAGATTGAACTCCATATATAAAGTGTTGCACTCCCCTGCCATGTAGCTAGTTCTCTGTATGGGGACATTTTGGACTCGTCTGCCATGTAGCTAGTTCTCTGTGCATGGATAATTTGGACTGATCTGTCATGTAAGTAGCTCTCAGTATATGGACAAGTTGAACACATCTGACATGGAGGTAGAACTCTGTATATGGAAATGTTGCACTATTCTGCCATTTAGCTAGCTTTCCGTATATAGACAAATTGGACTCATCTGCCTTGTATCTAGAACTCTGTATATGGAAATGTTGCATTACCCTGCCATGTATCTAGCCCTCTGTATATGGATATGTTGGACTGATCTGCCATGTAGCTAGTACCCTGTATATGTACATGTTGGACTACTCTGTCATGTAGTTAGCTCTCAGTATATTGACACGTTGGACACATCTCCCATGTACTTAGAACTCTGTATATGGAAATGTTGCACTACTCTGCCATGTAGATCAATCTCTGTATATAGACAAGTTGA
>NW_006409091.1:231167-233586 GCF_000296735.1 Chrysochloris asiatica
ATCTGCCATGTAGCTAGTACTCTGTATATGGAAATGTTTCACTACACTGCCATGTAGTTAGCTCTCTGTATATGGACAATTTTTACTCATTTATAATATACCTAGCTCTCTATACATGGGTATGTTGGACTAATTTGTCATGTAGGTAGCTCTCATTATATATACACGTTGTACACATCTGCCATGCAGCTAGAACTCTGTATATGGAAATGCTGCACTGCTCTGCCGTGTAGCTAGCTCTATGTATATAGACAAGTTGGACTAATCTGACTTGTAGATTGTGTTCCGTATACAGAAATGTTGCTCTCCCCTGCCATGTTGCTAGCTCTCTGAATGAGGACATTTTGGACTCATCTGACATGTAGGTAGAACTCTTTACATGTAAATGTTACACTACCCTACAATACAGCTAACTCTCTGTATATGGACATTTTGGTCTCATTTGCCATGTAGCTAGCTCTCTGTACATGGATATGTTACACTGATCTTTGAAGTAGGTAGCTCTCTGTATATGAACATATTGGAATTGGCTGCCATGTACCTAGTACCATGTATATGTTTATGTTGGACTACTCTGTCATTTAGCTAGTTCTCAGTGTATGGACATGTTGGACATATCTGTCATGTACCTAGAACTCTGTATATGGAAATGTTGCACTTTTCTGCCATGTATCTACCTCTCTCTATATACACAAGTTGGACTCATCTGCCTTGTAGCTAGATCTCTGTATATGGAAATGTTGCACTACCCTGCCATGTAACTAGTTCTCTTTATATGGACATTTTGGACTCGTATTCCATATAGCTAGCTCTCTGTACATGGATATGTTAGGCTGATCTACCAAGTAGGTACCTCTCTGTATATGACCATATTGGACTTGTCTGTCATGTAGGTGGCTCTCAGTACATGGACAAGTTGGACACATCTACCATGTAGCTAGTCCCTGCAAATGGACATGTTAGAGTACTCTGCCATGTAGCTAACTCTCCATATATAGACACATTGGACACATCTCCCATGTAGGTAGATTTCTATATATGGAAACGTTGCACTACTCTGCCATGTAGCTAGCTCTCTGTATATAGACAAGTTGAACTTATCTGCCTTAGAGCTAGAACTCTGTATATGGAAATTTTGCACTACCCTGCCATGTAGCTAACTATCTGCATATGGAAATTTTGGAATCTTCTGCCATGTAGCTCCCTGTTCATGGATATGTTGGACTTACCTGCCAAGCAGGTAGCTCGCTATATATGAACATATTGGACTGTTCTGCCATGTAGATAACTCTCAGTATATGGACAGCTTTGACACATCTGCCATGTAGCTAGTACTCTCTATATGGAAATGGTGCACAACACTGCCATGTAGCCAACTCTCTATATGGATATGTTAGACTGGTCTACCATGTATCTAGCTCTCTGTACTTGGATATATTGGAGTGATCTTCCAAGTAGGTAGCTCTGTGTAAATGAACATATTGGACTTGTTTGCCATGTAGGTAGCTCTCAGTATATGAACACGTTGGACACATCTGCAATGTAGCTAGAACCCTGTATATGGAAATGTTGCACTACTCTGGCATGTAGCTAGCTCTCTGTATATTTACAAGTTGGACTCATGGACCTTGTAGTTAGAACTCTGTATATGGAAATGTTGCACCACCCTGCCATGTGGGTAGCTCTCTGTATATGGACATTTTGGACTCGTCTACCATGTAGCTAGCTCTCTTTATGTGGACATTTTGGACTCGTCTGCCATGTAGCTAGCTCTCTGTACTTTGATAAGTTGCACTGACGTGCTAAGTAGGTAGCTCTCTGTATATGACCATATTAGACTTGTTTGCTATGTAGGTAGATTTCAGTATATGGACACTTTGAACTCATCTGCCATGTAGCTTTAACTCTGTATATTGAAATGATGCACTACTCTGCCATGTAGCTAGCACTCTGTACATTGATATGTTGGACTGACTTGCAAGCAGGTAGCTCTTTATATGAACATATAGAACTTGACTGCCATGTAGCTAGCTCTCAGTATATGGACATGTTGAACCCATCTGCCACGTTCCTAGAACTATGTACATGGAAATGTTGCACTACTCTGTCATATAGGTAGCTCTCTGTATATAGACAAGTTGGACTCATCTGCCTTGTACCTAGAACTCTGTAAAGGAAATGTTTCACTACCCTGCCATGTAGCAAGCACTCTGTATATGGCCATTTTGGACTCGTCTGCCATGTAGCTAGCTCTCTGTACATGGATACGTTACACTGACCTGCAAAGTAGATAGCTCTCTGTATATGAACATACTTGACTTCTGTGCCATGTAGCTAGCTCTCAGTATATGGAAATGTTGGACACATATGCCATGTACCTCGAACTCTGTATATGGAAATGTTGCACTACTATGCCATG
>NW_006409091.1:234252-238330 GCF_000296735.1 Chrysochloris asiatica
CATCTGCCTTGTACTTAGAACACTGTACATGGAAATGTTGCACTAACATGCCAGGTAGTTAGCTCACTGTATATGGACATTTTTGATCGCCTACCACGTAGCTAGCTCTCTGTACATGGATATGTTGGACTGATCTTCCAAGTAAGTAACTCTCTGTATATGAACATATAGACACGTTGGACAAATCTGCCATGTAGATCGAACTCTGTATATGGAAGTGTTGCACTACTCTGCCATGTAGTTAGTTCTCTGTATATAGACAATTTGGACACATCTGCCTTTTAGCTAGAACTCTGTATATGGAAATGCTGCATTACTCTGCCATGTATCTAGCTCTCTGTATAAAAACAAGTTGGACTAATCTGTTTTATAGTTATGACTCTGTATATAGAAATGTTGCACTACCCTGCCAAGTAAGTAGCTCTCTGTATATGGACATCTTCGACTCGTCTGCAATGTAGCTAGATCTCTGTATATAGAAAAATTGGACTAATCTGCCAGGTAGCTAGAACTCTGTGTATGGAATTGTTGCACTACTCTGACATGTAGCTATCTCTCTCTGTATAGACAAGTTGGACTCATCTGCCTTGTCAATTTAACTCTTTATATAGAAATGTTTCACTACCCTGCCATTTAGCTAGCTCTATATAAGGACATTTTAGACTCATATGCCATGTAGCTAGCTCTCTGTATATGGATATGTTGGACTGATCTGCCAAATAGGTATCCCTCTGTATATGAACATATTGGAATTGTTATCCATGTAGCTAGCTCTCAGTATATGAACACGTTGGAAACATCTGCCATGTAGCTAGAACCCTGTATATGGAAATGTTGCACTACACTGTCATGTAGCAAGCTCTCTGTATAGCGACATTGTGGACTCGTCTGCCATGTAGCTAGCTCTCAGTATATAGACAAGTAGGAATCATCTGCTTTGTTGCTAGAACTCTTTTATATGGAAATGTTTCACTACCCTGCCATATAGCTAGCTCTCTGTATAGCGACATTTTTTACTCGTCTGCCATGTAGCTAACTCTCTGTACATGGATATGTTACACTGATCTGCAAAGTAGGTAGCTCTCTGTATATGAACATATTGGATTTGTCTGCCAGATAGCTAGCTCTCAATATATGGACATGTAGGACTGCACTGCCATGTAACTAGTTCTCAGTGTATGGACACGTTGGACACATCTGCCATGTACATAGAACTCTGTATATGGGAATGTTGCACTACTCTGCCCTGTAGGTGCTCTCAGTATGTAGACAAGTTTCACTCGTCTGTCTTGTAGCTAGAACTCTGTATATGGAAATGTTACACTACTCTGCCATGTGGCTAGCTCTCTGAATATGGACATTTTGGATACTTCCGCCATATAGCTTGCTGTCTGTACATGGATTTGTTGGACTGAACTGACAAGTAGATAGCTCTCTGTATATGAACATACTGGACTTGTCTGCCATGTAGCTGTCTCTCAATATATGGACATGTCGGACACAACTGCCATGTAGCTAGAACTCTGTATATGGAAATGTTTCACTACCCTGCCATGTAGCTAGCTTGCTGTGTATGGACATTTTGGAATCGTCTGCCATGTAGCTAGCTCTCTGTACATGGATATGTTGGACTGATCTGACAAGTAGGTCCCTCTCTGTATATGAACATATTGGACTTGACTGCCAAGTAGCTAGCTCTCAGTATGTGGACTCGTTGGAAACATGTACCAAGTAGCTAGAACTCTGTATGTGGAAATGTTGCACTACAGTGCCACATAGCTAGCTCAGTGTATATAGACAAGATGGACTCATCTGCCTTTTAGCTAGAACTCTGTATAAGGAAATGTTGCACTTCCCTGCTATTTAGCTAGCTATCTGTATATGGAAATATTGCACTACCCTGCCATGTAGCTAGCTCTCTGTATATGGACATTTTGGACTCGTCTGACATGTAGCTAGAATTCAGTATATGGAAATGTTGCAGTTCCCTGTGATTTAGCTAGAACTCTGTATATGAAGATTTTGGAATCGTTTGCATTTAGCTAGCTCTCTGTAGGTGGATAAGTTGCACTGATCTGCGAAGTAGGTAGCTTTCTGTATATGAACATATTGGACTTGTCTGCCATGTAGGTGTCTCTCAGTATATGGACAAGATGGACATATCTGCCATGCAACTAGTACCCAGAATATGGACATGATGGACTACTCTGCCATGTAGTTATTTCTCAATATATGGACGTGTTGGACACATTTGCCATGTAGCTAGAACTCTGTATATAGAAATGTTGCACCACCCTGCCATGTGGGTAGCTGTCTGTATATGGACATTTTGGACTCGTCTGCCATGTAGTTAGCTCTCTTTATGTGGACATTTTGGACTTGTCTGCCATGTAGCTAGCTCTCTGTACTTTGATAAGTTGCACTGACGTGCCAAGTAGGTAGCTCTCTGTATATGACCATATTAGACTTGTTTGCCATGTAGGTAGATCTCAGTATATGGACACTTTGAACTCATCTGCCATGTAGCTTTAACTCTGTATATTGAAATGATGCACTACTCTGCCATGTAGCTAGCCCTCTGTACATTGATATGTTGGACTGACCTGCCAGGAAGGTAGCTCTCTATATGAACATATAGAACTTGACTGCCATGTAGCTAGCTTGCTGTGTATGGACACGTTGAACACATCTGCCACGCTCCTAGAACTCTGTACATGGAAATGTTGCACTACTCTGTCATGTAGGTAGTTCTCTGTATATAGACAAGTTGGAATCATCTGACTTGTACTTAGAACTCTGTAAATGGAAATGTTACACTACCCTGCCATGTAGCTAGCTCTCACATGTAGCTAGCTGTCTGAACAGGGACATTTTGGACTCGTCTGCCATGTAACTAGCTCTCTATACATAGATATGTTGGACTGATCTGCCAAGTAAGAAGCCCTCTGTATATGAACATATTGGACTTGTCTGCCATTTAGCTACCTCTCAGTATATGGACACGTAGGGCCCGTCTGCCATGTCGCTTGAACCCTGTATATGGAAATGTTGCACAATAGTGCCATGTAGCTAGCTCTCTCTATGTAGACAAGTTGGACTCATCTGCCTTGTAGCTAGAAATCTGTATATGGAAATGTTGCAGTACCTTGCCAATTAGCTAGCTCTCTGTATATGGACATTTTGGAATCTTCTGCCATGTAGCCATCTTTGTACATGGATATGATGGACTGATCTTCCAAGAAAGTAGCACCCTGAATATGAACATATTGGAATTGTCTGCCACATAACTACCTCTCTGTATATGGATACGTTGCACACATCTACCATGTAGCTAAAACTATTTATATGGAAATGCTGGACTAAACTGCCTGGTAGCTAGCTCTCTGTACATAGACACGTAGGACTCATCTGCCTTGTAGCTATAAATCTGTAAATGGAAATGTTGCACTTCTCTGCCATGTAGTTAGCTCTCTGTATATGAACATTTTAGACTTGTCTGCCATGTAGCTAGGTCTCTGTGTATGAAAATTGTGGGCTTGTCTGCCTTGTAGTTAGCTCTGTACATGGATATGTTGGACGGATCTTCTAAGTCGATAGCTCTCTGTATATGATCGTATTGGACTCGTCTGCCCTGTTGGTGGCTCTCAATATATGGACATGTTGGAAACATCTGTTATGTAGCTACTATCCTGAATATAGATGTGTTGGACTAGTCTGCCATATAGGTAGCTCTCTGTATATAGACATGTTGGACACATCTGCCATGTAGTTAGAACTCTGTATGTTGAAGTGTTGCACTACTCTGCCATGTAGCTATCTCTCTGTATATAGACAAGTTGGACTCATCTGCCTTGTCACTAGAACTCTATATGGAATCGATTCACTATTGTACCATGTTCTCTGTATAGGGACATTTTCGACCTGTCGGTCATGTAGCTAGCTCTCTGTACATGGATATGTTGGACTGATCTGCCATGTAGGTAACTCTCTGTATATGAACATATTGGACTTGTCTGCCATGTAGCTAGCTCTCAATATATGAACACGTTGGACACATCTACCATGTAGCTTAAACCTG
>NW_006409091.1:239815-248463 GCF_000296735.1 Chrysochloris asiatica
CCATGTAGCTAGAACTCTTTTTAGGGAAATTCTGCAATACTTTGCCATGTAGCTAGCTCTCTTTACATGGATATGTTGGACTGATCTGCCTTGTAGCTACAACTCTGTGTATGGAAATGTTGCACTATTCTGCCATGTAGCTAGCTCTCTGTATATAGACAAGTTGATCTGATCTGCCTTGTAGCTAGAACTCTGTATATAGAAATGTATCATTACCCTGCCATGTAGCTAGCTCTCAGTATATGGACATGTCGGACTCATCTGCCATGTAGCTAGTACATGTATATGGACATGTTGCACTACTCTACCATGTAGCTAGCTCTAAGTTTGTATACTAGCTGGACTGATCAGCCATGTAGCTTGCTTTTTCACATGGAAATGTTGCAAAATTCTGACATGTAGCTAGCTCTCTGTATATAGACAAGTTGGACTCATCTGCCTTTTAGCTAAAACTCGGTATATAGAAATGATGCACTATGCTGCCATGTAGTTAGCTCTATTTATCTGGACGTTTTGGACTTGTCTGCCATGTAGCTAGCTCTCAGTATATGGACATGTTGGACTCATCTGCCATGTAGCTAGTACTCTCTTTATAGACATGTAGCACTACTCTGCTATGTAGCTAGCTCTCTGTATATAGACAAATTGGACTCTTCTGCCTTGTAGCGAGAACTGTGTATATGGAAATGTTGCACTACCCTGCCATGTAGCTAGCTCTCTGTTTATGGACATTTTGGACTCGTCTGACATGTAACTAGGTCTCTTTGAATGGGTATTTTGAACTGATCTGCCGGGTAGGTAGCTCTCAATATATGGACTGGTTGGACACATCTGCCATGCAGCTAGAAATCTGTATATGGAAATGTTGCACTACTCTGACATGTAGTTAGCTCTCTGTACATGGACATTTTGGACTCTTCTGCATTGTAGCTAGCTCTCTGTACATGGATATGTTGGATTGATCTGCCAAGAAGGTAGCTCTCTGTATATGAACATATTGTACATGTCTGCCATGTAGCTTGCTCTCACTATATGGACATGTTGGACTCATTAACCATATAGCTAGTACTCTTCATATGGACATGTTGGACTACTCTGTCACGTAGCCATCTCTTAGTATATTAACACTTTGGACTGATCTGCCATGTGTATTGAACTCTGTATATGGAAATGATGTACTGCTCTGCCTTGTAGCTAGCTCTCTGTATATGGACATGTTGGACTTGTCTGACATGTAACTTGCTCTCTCCATGAATATTTTGGACAACTCTGCCATGTACAAAGCTGTCAGTATATGGACATGTTGGATACATCTGCCATGTAGCTAGAACTCTATGTATGGAAATGTTGCACTTCACTGCCATGTAGCTAGCTCTCTGTATATAGACATTTTGGACTCATCTGCCATGTAGCTAGCTCTCTGTTCATGGATATATAGTATTGATCTGCCATGTAGGTAGCTGTCAGTATATGGACACTGTTGACTCATCTGCCATGTTGCTTGAACTCTTTATATGGAAATGACGCACTACTCTGCCATGTAGATAGCGCTCTGTACATGGATATGTTGGTCTGATCTGCAAAGTAGCTAGCTCTCTGTATATGGACATTCTAGGCTCATCTTCCATGTAGCTGTGTGTCAGTATATGGACATGTTGGACTCATCTACCTTGTAGCTAGAACTCTGTATATGGAAATGTTGCACTACCCTTCCATGAAGCTAGCTTTCTATATATTTAAATTTTGGAATCCTGTGCCATGTAGTTAGATCTCTGTACATGGATATATTGGACTGATCTGCCAAATAGGTAGCTCTCTGTATATGAACATATTGGCCTTTTCTGCCATGTAGTTAGAACTCTGTATATGGGCATGTTGGACTCTTCTGAAATGCAGCTAATTCTCAGTATATGAACACATTGGACTCATCTGCCATGTAGCTTCAACTCTGTATATGGAAATGATGCACTACTGGCATGTAGCTAGCTCTCTGTATATGGACTTTTTTCACTCGTCTGACATATTGCAAGCTCTTTGTGTATGGATATTTTGAACTGATCTAACATGTAAGTAGTTCTCAGTATTCACACAGGTTGGAAAAATCTGCCATGCAGTTAGCACTCTGTATATGGACATGTTGGACTATTCTGACATGTAGCTAGCTCTCAGTATATGAACACATTGGACTCATCTGCCATGCAGCTTCAAATCTGTATAGGGAAATGATGCACTACTCTGGCATGTAGCTAGCTCTCTGTATATGGACATTTTTGACTCATCTGCCATGAAGCTAGCTCTCTGTACATGGATATATTGGACTGATCTGCCAAGTAGGTAGCTCTCTGTATATGCACATATTGGACTTGTCTTCCATGTAGCTAGCTCTCAATATATGGACATGTTGGACTCATCTGCCATGTAGTTAGTACCCTGTATATGGACATGGTGGACTAGTCTGACATGTATCTTGCTCTCAGTATATGGACATGTAGGACACATCTGCCATGGAGCTAGAACACTGTATATTAAAATGTTTCACTACCTTGCCATGTAGCGAACTCTCTTTATATGAACATATTGGATTTGTCTGCGATGTAGCTTGCTCTCAGTATATGGACACATTGGACACATCTGCCATGTAGCTAGTACTATTTATATGGACATTTTGTTCTACTCTGCCATGTAGCTAGCTCTCAGTATATGAACACTTTGGACTCATCTATCATGTAGCTTGAACTCTGTATATGGAAATGATGCACTATTCTGCCATGTAGCTAGATCTCTGTATATGGACATGTTGGACTCAGTAGCCCTAGTACTCTTTATATGGACATGTTGGACTACTCAGCCATATAACTAGCTCTCAGTATATGAACACTTTGGACTTTTCTGCCATGTAGATTGATCTGCCATGTAGGTAGCTTTCAGTATACGGACACGTTGGACACATCTGCCATGTAGCTAGAAGTTTGTATATGGAAATGTTGCACTACTCTGCCATGTAGCTAGCTCTCTGTGTATACACAAGTTGCACTACATCTGCCTTGTAGCTAGAACACTGTGTATGGAAATGTTGCATTACTCAGCCATGGAGCTAGCTCTCTGTATATGGGCATTTTGGACTCGTCTGCTATGTAGCTAGCTCTCTGTAGAAGGATATGTTGAACTGATCTGCCAAGCAGGTAGCCCTATGTATATGAACATATTGGACTAGAATGCCATGTAACTAGCTCTTACTATATAGACATGTTGGACTCATTAGCCAGGTAGCTAGAACTCTACATATGGAAATGTAACACTACACTGCCATGTAGCAAGCTCTTAATATATGCACAGGTTGGACTCATTAACCCGGTAACTAGTACTCTTTATATGGACATTTTGGACCACTCTGCCATGTAGCTATCTCTCAGGATATGAACACTTTGGACTCATCTGCCATGTAACTTAAACTCTGTATATGGATATGATACACTGCTCAGCCATGTAGCTAGTTCTCTGTATATGGATTTTTGGACTCATTTGACATGTAGCTAGTTAGCTCTCTGTGCATGAATATTTTGGACTACTCTAATATGTAGCTAGCTCTCAGTATATGGACACATTGAGACATCTTCCTTGTAGGTAGAACTCTGTATATGGAAATGTTGCACAACCCTCACATGTACCTTGCTCTGTGTATATAGACAAGTTGGAATCATCTGCCTTGTACCTAGAACTCTGTATATGGAAATGTTGCACTACCCTGCCATGTAGCTTGCTCTATGTATGCTGACAAGTTGGACTCATCTGACTTGTACCTAGAACTCTATATAAGGAATTATTGCACTACTCTGCCATGTAGATAACTCTCTGTATATGGACATTTTGACTCCTCTGCCATGTAGCTAGCTCTCTGTACATGGATATGTTGCACCAATCTGTCAAGTAGGTATCTCTCTATATATGAACATATTGTACTTGTCTGCCATGTTGGTGGCTCTCAGTATATGGACACTTTGGACACATCTGCCATGTACTCTAGTACTCTTTATAAGGACATGTTGGAATACTCTGCCATGAAGCTAGCTCTCAGTATATGAACACTTTGAATGCATCTGCCATGTAGCTCGAATTCTGTATGTGGAAATGATGCAATGCTCTGCCATGTAGCTAGCTGTCTGTATATGGACATTTTGGACTTGTCTGCCATGTAGCTAGCTCTCTCTCTATGAACATATTAGACATGTCTGCCATGTAGCTAGTTCTCATTATATGGACACGTTGGACACATCTGCCTTGTAGGAGTATTCTTTATATGGACATGTTGGACTACTCTGACATGTAGCTAGCTCTCCGTATATGCATACTTTGTACTCATCTGCCATGTAGCTTGAATTCTGTATGTGAATATGATGCACTACACTCCGCTGTAGCTAGCTCTCTGTATATGTACATTTTGGAAACATCTGATATGTAGATAGCTCTCTGTGTATGGATATTTTGGACTGATCTGTCATGTAGCTAGCTCTCAGTATATGGACAAGTTG
This sequence comes from Chrysochloris asiatica, assembly GCF_000296735.1. Classification (NCBI taxonomy): domain Eukaryota; kingdom Metazoa; phylum Chordata; class Mammalia; order Afrosoricida; family Chrysochloridae; genus Chrysochloris; species Chrysochloris asiatica. The sequence continues at coordinate 244,345 of NW_006409091.1, forward strand.
GACACATCTTCCTTGTAGCTAGAAAACTTTTTATGGAAATGTTGCACTACCCTGTCATGTAGCTAGCTCTCTGTATATGGACATGTTGGACTCATCTATCATTTAGCTAGTCCCCTTTATATGGACATGTTGCACGACTCTGCCATATAGCTAGCTCTCTGTATATAGACAAGTTGAACACATATGACTTGTAGCTAGAACTCTTTATATGGAAATGTTGTACTTCCCTGCCATGTAGCTAGCTCTCTGTATATGAACATTTTGGATTCGTCTGCCATGTAGCTAGTCCGCTGAATATGGACATGTTTGACTACTCTGCCATGTAGCAAGCTCTCAGCATACGGATACGCTTGTCACATTTGGAATGCAGCTAGAACTCTGTATATGGAAACGTTGCACTTCCCTGCCATGTAGCGAGCTCTCTGTATATAGACAAGTTGAATTCATATGCCTTGTAGCTAGAACTCTGTATACGGAAATGTTGCACTACCCTGCCATGTAGCTAGCTCGCTGTAAATAGGCAATTTGGAAACATCTGCCTTTTAGCTGGAAATCTGTATGTGGAAATGTGGCACTACACTGCCATGTAGCTAGCTCTCTGTATATGGTCATTTTGGACTCGGCTGCCATGTAAATAGTTCTCTGTACCTGGATATGTTGAACTGATCTGCCAAGTAGGTACCTCTCTGTATAAGAACATATTGGTCTTGTCTGCCATGTAGCTAACTATCAGTATAGGAACACTTTGTATGCGTCTGCCATGTAGCATAAATCTATATATGGAAATGATGCATTACTCTACCATGTAGGTAGCTCTCTGTGTATGGACATTTTGGACTCTTCTGACATATAGCTACCTCTCTGTGCATGGATATTTTGGACTGATCTACCATATAGGTAGCTCTCAGTATATGGACACGTTGAACACATCTGCCATGTAGCTAGAACTCTGTATATGGAAATGTTGCACTACTCTGCCATGTAGCCAGCTCTCTATATATGAACATATTGGACTCGTCTGCCATGTAGCTAGTTCTCAGTATATGGACACATTGAACACATCTGCCATGTATCTAGTACTCTTTATATGGACATGTTGGACTACTCTGCCATGTAGCTAGCTCTAAGTATACGAATACTGTGGACTCATCTGCCATGTAGCTTGAACTCTATACATGGAAATGATGCACTACTCTGCCATTTAGCTAGCTCTCTTTATATGGACATTTTGGACTCGTCTGACATGTAGCTAGGTCTATGTGCAGGGATATTATGGACTGATCTGCCATGAAGGTAGCTCTCAGTATATGGACACTTTTCACACATCTGCCATGTAGCTAGGACTCTGTATATGGAAATGTTGCACTACCCTGCTATGAAGCTAGCTCTCAATATTTGGACATGTTGGACTCAATATATGGACATGTTGGACTCATCTGTCATTTAGCTTGTCCCCTGTATATGGACATGTTGCACTATTCTGCCATGAAACTAGTTCTCTGTATATAGACAAGTTGGACTCATCTGCCTTGTAGCTAGAACTCTGTATATGGACATGTTGCACTACTCTGCCATGTAGCTAGCTCTCTGTATATGGACATTTTGGACTTGTCTGCCATGAGGCTAGCTTTCTGTACAAGGATAAGTTGGCCTGATCTGCCGAGTAAGTAGCACTGTGTATATGAACATATTGGACATGTCTGCCATGTAGCTAGTACCCTGTACATGATATGATGGACAGAACTGCCATATATGTAGCTCTCAGCATATGTACATGTTAGACTCATATGCCACGGAGCTAGTACCCTGTATACTGACATGTTGGACTACTCTGCCATGTAGCAAGCTCTCAGTATACGGACATGTTTGTCACATCTGGAATGTAGCTAGAACACTGTATATGGAAACGTTGCACTTCCCTGTCATGTAGCTAGCTCTCTGTATTTAGACAATTTGGACTCATCTGCCTTGTAAGTAGAACTCTGTATATGAATATGATGGAATGATCTGCCAAGTAAATAGCTCTCTGTATATGAACATATTGGACTTGTCTGCCATGTAGAAAGCTCTCAGTATATGGACATGTTGGACTCATTAGCCAGGTAGCTAGTGGTCTTTATATGACATTTTGGACTACTTTACCATGTAACTAGCTCTCATTATAGGAACACTTTGTACTCACCTACCATGTAGCAATAACTCTGTATATGGAAATGATGCACTACGCTACCATGTACCTAGCTCTCTGTATATGGACATTTTGGACTCGTCTGACATGTAGCTACCTCTCTGTACATGGATGTTTTGGACTGATCTGCCATATAGTTAGCACTCAGTATATGGACACGTTGGAAACAGCTGCCATATAGCTAGAACACTGTATATGGAAATGTTGCACTACTCTGCCATGTAGCTAGCTCTCTTTATATGGACTTTATGGACCCATCTGCCAAGTAGCTAGCTCTCTGTACATGACTATGTTGGCCTGATCTACCAAGTATGTATCTCTTTGTATATGAACATATTGGAGTTGTCCGCCACTTATTTAGCTTTCCGTATATGGACATGTAGGACTCATCTGCCATGTAGCTTGTACCCTGTATATGGACATGATGGACTGCTTTGCCATGTAGCTAACTCTCCGTATATGGACAAGTGGGACACATCAGCCATGTAGCTAGAACTCTGTATATGGAAATGTTGCTCTACTCAGCCATGTAGTTAGCTCTCTATATATAGACAAGTTGGATTCATCTGCCTTGTAGTTAGAACTCTGTATATGGAAATGTTGCATTACCCTGCCATGTAGCTAGCTCCCTGTATATGGACATTTTGGAATTGTCTGCTATGTAGCTAGCTCTCTGTACATGGATATGTTGGACTGATCTGCCAAGTAGGTAACTCTCTGTATATGAAAACTTTGGACTCATCTGCCATGTAGCTAGAACTCTGTATAGGGAAATGTTGCAATACCCTGCCATGTAGCTAGTCTCTGTACATGGACATTTTGCACTTGGCTGTCATGTAGCTAGCTCTCTGTACATGGATATGTTGGACTGATCTGCCAAGTAGTTAGATCTCTGTATAAGAACATATTGGACACATCTGCCATGTAGCTAGAACACTGTATATGGAAATGTTGTACTACGCTGCCAAGTAGGTCTCTCTCTATATATAGACTATTTGGACTCATCTACCTTGTAGTTAGAACTCTGTATATGGAAATGTTCCACTACCTTGTCATGAAGCTAGCTTTCTGTATATGGACATTTTGGACTTGTCTGCCATGAGGCTAGCTTTCTGTATAAGGATATGTTGGCCTGATCTGCCGAGTAAGTAGCTCTGTGTATATGAACATATTGGACATGTCTGCCATGTAGCTAGTACCCTGTATATAACATGATGGACTACTTTGCCATGTAGGTAGCTCTTAGAATATGGACACGTTGGACTCATCAGCCATGTTGCTAGAACACTATATATGGAAATGTTGCTCTACCCAACTATGTAGCTATCTCTCTTTATATAGATATGTGGGATTCATCTGACATGTAGATAGAACTTTGAAATGTTCCACTACCCTGCCATGTAGCTAGCTCTGTATATAGACAGTTGGAATCATCTATCTTGTAGCTATATCTCTGTATATGTATATTTTGGACTGAACCGCCAAGTAGTTAGCTCTCTGTATATGAACATATTGGACTAGACTGCCATGTAGATAGCTGTCAGTATATGGACACGTTGGACTCACTAGTCAGGTAGGTAGAACTCTGTATAAGGAAATGTTGCACTACTCTGCCATGTAGCTAGCTCTCTGTATATGGACAAGTTGGACTCATCTGATTTCTTGGTAGTACTCTTTACACGGACATTTTGGACTAAACTGCCAAGTAGCTAGCTCTCAGTATATGAACACTTTGTACTCATCTGCCATGTAGCTTGAACTCTGTATATGGATATGATGCAGTACTCTGCCATCTAGCTAGCTCTCTGTATTTGGACAATTAGGACTCGTCTGACATGTAGCTAGCTCTCTGTGCATGGATATTTTGAACTGATCTGCCATGTATATGGACATATTGGAATACTCTGTCATGTAGCTAGGTTTCAGTATAT